>NC_068985.1:122664818-122668111 GCF_001194135.2 Octopus bimaculoides
AATATTAATGGAGTGTTTCATTCTAATGTTATTACACAGCAGACAGTATCAAATTGGTCGCAAAATTTTGTTCTGGTAACTTTGACCTCACAAATGAGCAATGCAGTCGACCAGAAACAAAGGTAGATAATGACGAACAGAAAGTCACTGTCGAGTCAGATCCATCTCAAAGTGCCCATGAATTATCGTTGTTGTTTGGTGTTAGCAAGCAAACAATATTGACTCATCTAATTCAAATCAGTAAAGTGAAAAAATTGGATAAGTGGGTTCGACATGAACTCAATGGAAACCAGAAACAGCAACGTTTGGAAGCCTGCATTATGCTACTTTCTTGTCACAAAAATGAATCCTTTTTGAATCGACTTGTAGCATGTGATGAGAAATGGATCCAATACAACAACTGTAAACGTTCAGTACAATGGTTGGACAAAGATGAGCCACCAAAATACCGTCCAAAAAGCAAAATTTATCAAAAGAAGCTGATGGTGTGTGTTTGGTGGTCTGGCGCAGGTGTGATCCATTATGATTTCATTAAACCTGGTTCATCAATCCCAGCCGAAGTATACTGCAGCCAACTGGACCAAATGATGCAGAAACTTACCAAAAAACAGCCTAGATTAGTCAACAGATACATTTCTATTTTATTGCATAACAACGCCAAACCAAATTGGCGAAACTACAGGAGATGAAGTTGGAAGTTCTCCATCATCCACCATACTCACCTGATCTTCCCCCCCCAACACTGACCACCACTTCTACCAGAATTTGGGTAACTTTTTGATAGGAAAATAATTTAATTCCAACAATGCTGTAAAACAGGCCTTCCAAGATTTTACTGACTCTAGATTGCCAGACTTTTACAGTTCTGGGCTGGACAAGCTACTGCTGAAATGGCAAAAGTTTATTGACAATATGGGTGCATACTTTGATGAATAAAACTATTCCTTGTATTTATAAAATATTAGCAAACTTTTTTCTTTTCTACAAATTTCATACCTGACGACCTAATATATGTGTGTGTATGGATGAGGATGCTTATAGATGAGGACAGCAGTGTGAAGAAGTGTCACACCCTAACAGTAGAGGGGAACCTGTGGAAGAGGTAGACTCAGGAAGACATGGGATGAGGTGGTGAAGCATGACCTTCAAACATTGGGCCTCCGAGACCTATGGAGATAGGCTGTGCTTGAGAAGACCCAGCAAGCTAAGTGAGATTGTAGCCGTGGGCAATGCCAGTGTTGCATAAGTGGCCCATTTAAAAGTACCCTTTAATTGTCGGGCAATATGCTGTTTGAGAAGACCTGTTGAGTCAAGTGAAATAGTTGAGGCTGATGCCAGTGCTGCCTGATTGGCTCCCATGCCGGTGGCACATAAAAAGCATCCACTATACTCTCGGAGTGGTTGGTGTTAGGAAGGGCATCCAGCTGTAGAAACCTTGTCAGATCATATTAGAGCCTGGTGCAGCCTCCTAGCTTACCAGTCCTCAGTCAAACCATCCAACCCATGCCAGCATGGAGAGCAGACATTAAACGATGATGATGATGTGGATTCCAATAACTGTTTCCCCAGGAACACTAATACTCTCTCTTCTTTCTCCTTCCCACTCTAGTTCATTTACAACAGTAATCCTCTCTCTGTCTCCATTGGTCATATAGCAGCAAATGAATAGAGACTAATTAGAGTATTTAGGACCCTTTCTGTTCTGTAGGGTACAAAGTATATTCACTAGAGCTATAACCAAAACTAAATGCACTAAGTACATTCTGAAAAGTGGTTAGTGTTAGGGTTAGGGTTAGTGTTAGGGTTAGGAAGGGGGTTAGGGTTAGTGTTAGGGTTAGGAAGGGGGTCCTATAGAAATCATACAAATATGAAATGTACAAAAAAAAAAAATGTGCTTCTCTGACAAGGCCAAGGAAGGCAGTACTTTCAAATTCAACATGGAATTGATTTGGACCATGATGACCTTTTCAAGTCATGACAATTTGTAAATTGGACATCTAATGATGGTGATATTTAGATGTGTATAATATACATACATGTATGAATGTAAAAGATGTATTCAGTTTAACAAAGGGAGGTAACTAACAGTTAATTCAAACTGAATAGAAATTATTGAAATGAGTACCAAAGTAAATAGTATAAATAATTGGCACCAAATCTCTTGAGCTCACTGATTGTACAAGGCTGCAATGAGGATTGAACCCAGCAAAAGAATATGTATGGAGTTATAAGTTTACTGAATTAACCCCAGTGCTTATTTCTAACAACTTTACAAAATCAGTTTGGAAAGGAGTGTACATAAATTATAGTTGTTAGTATTTATCAGATAGTGAAATATGACATATTTTAGTGAAGATTATGCACCATATTGTTCTTAGTGTATTACTGGTATTTCTTTCATCAATGGGACAAGTTGGTTTTTGTAGGCAAGCACCAGAAAGGCCAAATCATAGCCACCCGACACAAGTGTGACTTGGCAGCATGTCCTATGCTTTCATTAATTGTTTTAGGTGCTTGTGTAGTTACAAGGACAGACACATTTTTAGTCCTCCCACTAGCAGAAAATTGGGGATGTGACAAGTGAGAAAGAATGAGCGAGGTGGGGGGGGGCTGTATCAGCACTAGTTGATACTCATTACAGCCAAGTAGACTGTGAAGCAATGTAAGATGAAATGCCTTGCTCAAAGATATAAGGCACTGCCTGGTTCAGGAAATGGACTCTTGACTTCATGATTGTGAGACTAATGCTCTAATCAGTCGGAAGGTGGTATATAAAGGTGGTATGTAAGTTGATTAAGCTCAGTAATCAATCGCTGGACCTTCATTGAATCTTCAATTGAAAAGGTCACAAACACATACTGCAAGGTTGTATGATGACCTATTTTCACTAACCAATATAGGGCAGTTATTCTCCACCAACAGATCAAACCTGGCAGTGTTATTGGATACGATACTGCATAACAAGCAAGCAAAGTAATCTTTTATATTGATTTAGCAGAACAGATTTCTTCAAATACAGAACAGAAGAAAAAGAGAAAGAAAATGAAACTATTTTGTGCAATGAGTAGACTTTACACACACACACACACACACACACACACACACACACACACACACACTGCACATACAATACATACATATGCGAATGCACCTAATTTTATCGAATGAAAGTTATTTCTTTATCATAGTTCCATTCCACAAAAAAAATTAAAAATTAATGATTAAAGATAAAATAAAAAGATATCTGAAACAAAAACAAGACTTCATTAAAGATTATCTTTTCATGGAATCAA
>NC_068985.1:122668121-122679045 GCF_001194135.2 Octopus bimaculoides
CAAAAAAAAAAAAAAAAATAAGTGAAAAAAATCTATTGAATTTTTGAAGAAAATATTAAAAGAAAATAAATATACATACAATTGAAAAATGAAAGCAAAAATATAATAAAAATTAAAATAACAATAAGAAAATCAATTTGGTGAGTTCAATATATTTTGTTGTTGAAATTATTCCAATATATTTGCTACCCACTTTTTTTCTTTTTAAATGTTCAAATATATTTGGATAAATATCAACACTAGATAGATTAAATCTTAATATACAGAAGAAAGTGTATGTTCCAAGTTGTTGGCCACAGTTTTTAATCTGGGTAGTTGAAATTTTGCATAGAGACAGATCATTTTAAATAGAAGATCATGGGTGATATGACTTTTTCTGACCCCAGAAGGTGATGAGGTGGTAGAATAGTTAGAAGGTTTGGTAGAATACCTTAAGTTGATGAAATAAAGTAGTAATCTAGGGGAGTCAATTGGCAGCACTGTTTTAGCACCAAGCATGGTTTCTTATGGTTTCTTTTCTTGCTCTTTGTAGTTTGAAAGTAATGCCTGTGATATTTATCCTAAAGTTTATTGGCCCGGAGGCAGTGGCCTATCATATTGGTGGCATAGAGAGGCAAAGCTTGCATGCTCACATGTCTGTTAGTCCCCTTCAACAAAAAAGGCCATTGTCCAGCCGGTATGTTCAAGAATAGATATATGGTCAACCAGGTCTTATTAAAGTCTTGGTGTGACCTTGGCCAAGGATAGATATTGCCGCTAGTAACCTATAAATTCGAAATTCAACAGTGAACTAAGTGTAAATATGTTGTTGTTTAGACCCAGGCTTTAAGTATAGATAGAACAGCTGTATGACTGAAGGTATTTCAGCAGTGACCATACTGTATTTTGCATATTAAAGACTATGCTGTCCAATGGTGTTCCTTAAGACAGTAAGATGCGATTTGGAGGAGATTTGGTTGCTATTTCTAGTAAGACTAAGCAACTATGTAGAAGCTCCTTTGTTAGCTTAAATAATATTTATCTTCTGGCAATGACTATTCAAACAGACCCACGTGTTGGAAGGTTGTTGCCTGAGTAGTGCAAAGGCATCATCCACCAAGAGAAGGGAATCACCTAGAAATCCACCAGGAGAAGGGAATCACCTAGAAATGCAGCGATGTGCATGTTACAACACATGACCCTACGATACTACTACTACTGCTGCCACTTACATCTAATTAATTGATAATTAAACAGTGCTATTGTTACTCATAGCCATAAACATATATTGCAAATATGCAAATGAGAAACTAGTTTTATTTAATTTCATTTTAATAAATATGTTTTTATGAAAATTAGTATTCATTTCATTATTTTGTCTAAGCATCATGAAATTAGATTATAATTACTGGTGGAACCCATGGAAATGCTACATTTTATCAATGTTCTTATTTGTTTCTTTGCATAAATTTATACATTTTCATAACACTGTTACATTATGTTAAACTTTTCAGTTATATCTTCGATTTCACTCCTTGTTAAGGTTGCTGAAGGCACAACACTTAAATTTATTTAATGATGTTAAAAGATGCTGATCACAGTAAAAGTCCATGTATGATACACTGCCATGCATCTCAGTTTTGGGAGTGAAATTAACTTTAAAACCCACAATGTCCTATATAACATACTGTGTTGCATTACTGCGACAGGAGTAGAAAATCTATAATCCCACATATTAGTTTTTAATATTTCATTATATATACAAAAAAATATTGGCATATTATAGTTGTCCTCATCGTTTAACATCTGCCTTCCATGCAGGCATGGGTTGGATGATTTGACAGGATCCAACAAACTGGATGATTGCATCAAACTCCAATGTCTACTTTGACATGGTTTCCATGACTGGATGCCTTTCTAAATGCCAACTACTTTACAGAACGTACTGGGTGCTTCTTCTGTACTTTGTAGTTCAGCAGGTGATTTATGACCGATAGAAATGAGAAAAAAAAAATACTTTACTCAAAAAACCAACAATGTAGAGAGTACTTCTTTAGGGAGAGCATCTGGCTATAGAAATTCTGCCTCAGTAAAGTTTTTGTCTGACCTATGTCAGCATGGGGTAGAAAAAAAATGAAAGTTAAAAATGAAGAATTTCATTCAGTTTTGGTGGAATCGAGAATCTCTATGGTAACGGTTCCCAACCGAGGATCTACAAAGGTAGTATTAGGGGTCTGTGAGCAGTGCTCAAAATATTAAAAGGTTGCTGTGTAAAAAGCAGAATGACATATAATTCAGTTTAAACACACACACACACACGAAAAGACTTATTGGGTAAAAAAGGCCTTTTAAAAGGCTTGGGGGTCCATGGGAAGAATTTATTAAGATAAAAGTGGTCCAATAGTCAAGCCCATGCCAGCATGGAAAACGGACGTTAAAGGATGATGATCCTTCAAAAAAGGTGAAAAGATTGGAAGCCACTGGAAAAGAGAGGCCAGCTTACTCTAGCAAGAAAAGATAAACTGCAGAATTATATCCGAGCAAGGCCAAATAAATATTGTTATACAAACTTCTTAAATGTGTTACATAATATTAATTACTAAGAAAGCTATTATCCATTCATTTCTCTCTCTCTCTCTGTCATGTATTCGTTAAAAAATATATTGAGAGCTGAGGAATGTCAGTGATTTAGTTAGCTAGGAGTGTGTGTGTGTGAGAGAGAGATATGTTTTGATTGCTGAACCTCTGTCAGATCAATGGCATATAGTTTAAACAATTACATTAAACAAATCACCACCACCTACACTAACCCATCCACAAATCTACACCACCACCACCACCACCACCACCACCACTGGCACTAACTAAATAGCTAACACCTACAACCACTGACTGTACACTACCACCGCTGCCGCCGCCACCGCCGTCACGCCACTACGAACAATTAACTAGCCACTACTTACAGCCACCCACTCTACTCATCACCCCCGCCGCCGCCGCTGCCGTCACCACCACCACCACCACAACTAACCAGCCACCACCTGTAAGCCAACAGCAACAACTCAGCAGTCATTTACCACCGCCACCAGCACCAGCAGCAGCTACAACAACAGCTAACACCACACCTGCATCACGATCACCGTCTGCAGGTACCAACTCTACACCACCGCCACCCATTTTACGTAACACATAAGCCACCACCTACAGCAACCTAGCCACAACCACAGTCTTTAGCCGCCGCCACCACCGCTACGGCAATATTAGTTAGTACAATCAAAACCCTTATGACAGTAGGCGCGGGAGTGGCTTGCTTACCTACCACATGATTCCGGGTTCAGTCCCACTGCGTGGCACCTTGGGCAAGTGTCTTCTACTATAGCCTCGGGCCGACCAAAGCCTTGTGAGTGGATTTGGTAGACGGAAACTGAAAGAAGCCTGTCGTATATATATATATATATATATATATATATATATATATATATATATGTATGTGTGTGTGTTTGTGTCTGTGCTTGTCCCCCCACTACCGCTTGACAACCGATGCTGGTGTGTTTACGTCCCCGTAACTTAGCGGTTCGGCAAAAAGAGACCGATAGAATAAGTACTAGGCTTCCAAAGAATAAGTCCTGGGATTGATTTGCTCGACTAAAGGCGGTGCTCCAGCATGGCCGCAGTCAAACGACTGAAACAAGTAAAAGAGTAGTAATAACCGCCACCATCACCACAATCGCTATAACAGCAGCAGCAGCAGCTACTACCACCACCCTAATACCATCGGCAGCCACTACCATCTCGTTTTCGTTGCTCCAACTAAAGCTATTAAAAGGGAATGATGACATTTAATCATTACATACGTTAATAATAATAATAATAATAATAATAATAATAATAATAATAATAATATTTCCTACTATAGGCACAAGGTCTGAAATTTTTGGTGAGGGGGGTGTGTGGCGAGTCGGTTACATAGACCTCAATGCGTACCTGGTACTTATTTTATCGACCCCGAAAAGATGCAAGGCAAAATCGACCTCAGCAGAGTTTGAACTCAGAACACAAAGAGGGCCTAAATGCCTCTAAGCATTTTACCCGGCGCGGTAAAAGATCCTGCAAACTCGCTACCTCGATATAATGATATTCCTTTTTACTAAAGGCACAAGGCCTGATATCTTGTGTGGTGGTGGTGGTGGGGGGACTATTCGATTACATCGGCCCAATGTTTCACTTGTACTTAATTTATTGATCTCGAAAATATGAAAGGCTAAGTCGACCTCGGCAGAATTTGAGCGCAGAACATAAAGACGGACGAAATGCTGCAAAGCATTTCGTTCGGCATGCTAACGATTCTGTCAGCTCGCTGCCTTAATAACAATCCTTTCTATTATAGGTTCAAGGCATGAAATTTGGTGGGAAGTGGCTGGTCGGTTACATCGAACCCAGTTCTTAAAAGGTGACACTATTTGATCGACTCGAAAGGATGAAAAGCAAAGTCGATTTCGGATTGCCGCAGGGGCATCCAATGAGGGGGAAAATTACAAGGATAATTTACAATTCAGGTGGGGTTTTACATAAAACATGATGGGAAGAAAGGGAGAGTGGGGGAATGATATAAAAATATACATAGTAAACAAATGTTTACTATGCAGTTCATCTGATACTGAACTCAAATTACGGCCAAATAAGGAACCCTGAAGATCCAGGATCACCCTGACCATCGAAGACACAAACCCTTACTTAGCCCTTGTGTTCCATTTTACAGGAGCATTCTTAGAGTAAGTCCATTCACCTTAAGCATATTTTTTAGAAACAACTTCATAAGTTAGCAATACTCGGACAATGCACTAATAATGTGCAGTGCAGTTTCGTCGCTCTGGGCGAAAACACGAGCAGCATTGTCATACATGTAGAATTTACTTCGAACCGGCCCCTCGATAGTACTAGCAGATTAGGGGTTTCTGGAAGTTATTCATGGTAGTCCCGGGCATGAAAGTTTCCCGAAACAGACCAGCTCGTTCGTCCTCGTCGACGCTTATAATTTCCCCCAAGAACGTCGTCACCCTTACCCACCACAAGATCTCTATATAGTGATCATGTAGAACTTCGGATAGTAGAGGGCAATGAACATTCCAGGTGCCAAGCGCCAAACTTTTTTCTTGACCCAGGACAGACCTCTGTCAAAATGATGAGCTGTGGGAAAGACGTGTTTTACAAACGGACCATATCAGCTCAACCGTCCAAGAAAATTGAGCGCGTGATGCAGTCTCAGTGCCTACGCTTTAGTAGGGCGTTGGCAACAGATGGACCGCCTGATCAGTGAAACGCATCCTTCCACAGAAAGCAGAAAAGCAACTACTCCAGTCTGGCGAAACTTCAGTGGGGCAAACGCAATGGTCAAGTGGTAGGTTATTATGCTGGCGTTGTACGTATATTTACTTTCATTCAGTTTCCTCTCAGGCCGTTTCTGAATGTCGCTAAGCATTTTGCCCGGTATGCTACCGATTCTGCCATGTTGCCATTTATATAATAATAATAATAATAATAATAATAATAATAATAATAATGGTGGCTGTGTGCCGAGAAGCTTCCTTACGAACTTCATAGTTTTGGGTTCAGTCCCACTGCGTGGCACCTTGGGTAAGTATCTTCTACTATAACCCCGAGCCAAATTAAGCCTTATGAGTGGATTGGCAGGCAGAAATTGAAAGAAGCCCGTCGTGTGTGTGTGTGTGTGTGTATAACGCGCTCGGGCGTTTGCGTTTGTCCCCCACCATCGCTTGACAATCGGGATCGATTTGTTTACGCCCCGGCAACTTAGCAGTGCGGCAAAAAGAAGTCGATAGAATAAGTACCGAGTTTAAAAGTTCTGTTTTGTAGTCGATTTGTTCGACGAAACCTTTCAAGGTGGTGCCCTGCCATGGCCGTACGCCAATAAAACAAGTAATATATAAAAGATCATTCAGTGAACGCAATAAACGACAGACACCTATCCAAGCAGGTAAATAGATTTAACAGCTGCCAAAATGTATCAATGAAGAAACTTCCATGTCGTCACTTAAAATGTGCTAAAAAGAACAGCAAAATTTCCCTTAAGTCATACCATAACAGAACACGTATAATCCTAAAGACTTTGTGAGTATACTGATAAAAAAATGGCTGATATGCTTTTAATCCTTGATTTTAATCAGGGACGTACTACGACTCAACGACAAAAAAAAAAAAAAAGAATGGTTTCTTATATAGACAAAGAGTCTCAAATTTAATGTTGGTGGAGCTAATAGTCGATTATAACAGCCCTTGTTTCTTATATAAGGCAAAAGGCTGTAAAAGGTCTGTTTTCGACTGATACTTTATTAATTCTCAGAAGAATGAAATGTAAATTTGACCTGGGCAAGATTTGAAACCTTAGAATAATAGTTATCATATGGAGCCAGAAACTTAGGGGAGGGAGAAGGTAAGAAACAATTATATCATCTTCGGTACCTGACAGGTATCTTATTTTGTCGACCTCAGAAGGTTAAAAGGTAAAGTTGGCCTCGGCAGGATTCGAACAGTAACACTGGCAGCTCTGACCTGTTAAGTAATTTAACTATTCTCTGTAATTCAATAACCACATTGTCTAAATGAAACGTTTTCAATTACTGTACTGTAGTAGAAGTGAGCGACCAGTTTTGAAGGAGAGACAAGACATGATAGGATATGAAGAAAACTCGAATATTTTTAATACACCACACTAGTGTATATGCCTTCCTTTTTGGTAAAATGTAATCCGTTACCCTATCTCTATTTTACATAGCAGAATGCTACAGGATCTGTCGTTCAAGCCTCACTACGCTTATGCACTTATTACTTTAACATAAGAATTTTTCTTGAAGAAAACTGGCTGTCGTCTATGCAAGCAAGTTTCCCTCCCCTCCCCACAGCAATGGTGTTTATCCAAAAGAAAGGCCGATTCGGACCGATACAACTTGGCACCAGTATCGTTTGTAGGCTTGGTATTTGGAATACCAAGGGCCGGAATAGGTACCGCAAGGCATCTTTCTCGATTATCTAAAAGTACTTTATTTCATTGACACTCGAAAGAATGAAAAACAAAATTGACTCCGGCAAGATTTGAACCCAGATTGCAGACAGTCGGAACAAATACCGCGAAGTATTCTATCCAGTTTTAATATGAAATTCTTTTTTTTTTCTGTTTAAACAAAAACTTTTATAAAGCTGCTGGTGTGTTCTAACACGTCTTGTCCTTTATTCATTGTGACAAAGATGGAAAAAAGTTAAAAAGTCGCTGTTCTAAGATAATGCAGTCATATTCATACACGAGACAGCTTTTAGACAAGATCGAGCAGAGCCGATACAATCAACGTTTTTGTACAAGACCAAGCGCAACTGGTGCAATCAACACAGTATATTACTGGTATTTATTTATCGACTCTTAAATCTTAGCGTGTCGACGGGGTTGGCCATGAAGGTAATGAATCGAAACAATTATTGTAAGGCATCGTGTCCAACGCCCTTGCAGTCTGCTAATCTACCGCTCTGGATTGGATTTTTTTTTATCGATCCTGAAAGGACGAAAGGCATCGTTGACCACGTCAAATGTAGCCGATTAGAAAGGGGGAGAGAAAGAGAGAAAGAGGGAGAGAGAGATGATGAAAATGATACGTCTGTATTATCATCTATCATCATGTATAGGAATGGTGTTTCGATTCGCATGTGTAACTGAAACTTATCAGAGAGAGAGAGAGAGAGAGAGAGAGAGAGCCAGCCTTATAGCATCTTTTTCACAATTGCCTGACCAATATAAAAGTCTTAATGCCGTTGGACCAGTCCAACTATCTGTATATCGCTTGGTCTTCTAGGTGATGCAAAAACTATTAGGTTGTTCTGAAAATTAATGGCTGCTCTAAGTGTTGTGTTTTGAAATGCAATTTTATCAGAGTATTTTAATTATATTTTAGGTATATTTCGACATACTTAATAATTGATGTATGCTCTTTAATAATTTTTCACTTATTCCAGACAGAAAACATTCTTGAAGCATAGGTGCCCTTAATTATGAACATGATAAAAAAGGACCTTCGCTTACTTTTCTTGCATGAGTTCAAGCTTGGACACAATGCCTCCCAAACTGCTCCCAATATCAACAGAGCCTGGGGAGAGGGGTCCACAAGTGATCGCACAGTACGAAGGTGGTTTCAGAAATTCCGTAGTGGTGATGAGAGCCTTGAAGATGAAAAAGGTAGAGGATGGTCATGCAGTCTTGACAAAGAACAACTGAAAGCAGTTGTTGAACAAAATCCACGTCAAAGTGTCAGAGAAACGTCTCAGGCACTTGGTGTCGGTATTGCAACGGTCTCACGCAATCTACAGAATATTGGTAAGGTGAAAAAGTTCCATAAATGAGTACTACATGAGCTCAATGAAAATCAATAAGTTCGGCGTTTTGAAGTGTGATCGATGCATTTTCTGCGAAACACCAATGATCCTTTTCTTGATCGAATGGATCTTTTATGATAACCGTAAACGATCAGGTCAATGGCTTGATCGTGGTGAGTCCCCCAAACATTTCCCAAAACCAAAGTTACATCAGTAAAAGATTATGGCGACTGTCTGGGGTCTGCAATTGATGTTGTCCATTACAGCTTTTTGGAAGCCAATCAGAGCATTACAGCAGAGGTTTACTGCAATCAACTCGCTGAAATGCATGCTCATTTGCAAAAAATGAGACCTGCATTGGTGAATCGGCGTGATCCAATTCTGCTCCACGATTATGTTGTAAGAACGACACTGCAGAAACTCTCAGACTTGGGATACGAGACTTTACCACATCCTCCATATTCTCCTGATCTTTCACTCACTGACAACCATTTTTTAAAAGCATTTAAACACGTTTTTAAGTGATAAAACCTTCAGGTCCAAACCAGAGGTGGAATCAGCTTTCAAAGATTTCTTAGCATCAAAACCAATAAGTTTTTATCAACGAGGCATAAATAATCTCGTTGATCGATGGCAGAGATACTTTGACCAATCAAATCATTTGTATTGTTATTTCTCCAAAATAAGATTATGTTTCTGAAATCAGCCATTATTTTCGGAACAACCTAATAAATTAAAAACTTTACACTATCTCATTTTCTTCCTGGACGGACGAATCGATAGGTTAGTTGAGTCCCAGTCAAATGAATCTTATCGTTCACATTATAAGAGAATGTGAGAGCGATTTAGAATATCTGACCGCACTGCACCTTCCGGCCGAGATAATAATTCTATTGTCTTGTGGCTGATGCTTTCTAAAGCACAAATTCTCTACATAATACACAGCTTACACTTAAAAGACGACATAGTTATCCTACGTATACATATTTCAACCAGCATTCTGACCACCTGTAAAAATAATCACTCAATTGATAATAGACCTTTCATTTAACAACAACATTCAACAACGACGAATCTATCGACATAATGCTCTCATTCTTTACAACCTTTAGAGGGATCTTTCTTCCTTAAAAATTATCGACTATGTATTACCCAGATCTTTTCTGTTCGGCTCACATTTACCAATTCCTTTAATTTTAGTTCCAATTAATTTCAAATTTAGTGTATTGATGTAGTTTTGTACGCTAATTATCGAAATAAAATTAAATTTTGCAATGTATTAATAAATAAAAACGTAATAGCTTTTAAAGTTTGCAAATTTTGGGTAATTTTAGCCAATCGAAAGCTACAGGTATATCGGTACCTGTTTCAGTAGTAACAAGCCAAAGTATAAATCTGCTTAACCTGTGTCTTCTTTTTTTTCTTTCTTTTCGAGAAGCGTACCAGTTCCTGTTCTGTCACTATCACATTTTCATAATTTTGAACGGTGTTTTCTTGCACCTTTTCAACCTAAATTATAATACGACCAACTCGTTTAACCTTTCGAATACGATGGAGAAATTGAAAATCGAAAACAGCGTATGGGTGTCAGTAAAACGAGGGTATAAACGACGCTGTGGAACCCACCATTCTATGAATGACTCGTATCTCTGCGAGTTCATGTGACGCAGGAGATACGAAAATTGTAATTTGTTTGATAAACTACCTACAGCGTATCGCAACATTCGTTTCTGAATATTCGCTACAAAAAATGTATTATAATTTTTTGGAAAAAAAAAAAAATTAATAAAAGATCATTGAGAATTTTTTCATTCTTTATATTGTTTACATGCCTGTTCCAACATTTAACATGACTTAATTCATTAAAACTTACTAAAACTCCCGTCGTTTAATGTTGTCATTACGCACAAAATGTTAGCTTCCAAATTCTGCTTTCTGATTGGGTAAAAATAATCAAACTTTAAACCTCTGCATTTTCTAAAAATTTTCTGAAACAAGTGAATAACATCAGATTCAGCGTGAAAAATTACATCAAAATACCAAATTTTAAAAGGTGTGAGCCAAACAGAAAAGATCCTATCACCCTAATCAAACCACTTGATGTCCCTACCTCTATTCTTGTGAGCTCGCTATGCCCTACTCCCAGCCCTCGCACTAAGCACAAACAAGTCCTTTCTTCGAAACTAATTCACTGGCACTCACTTCTTACCAGCATCTCCCAAACAACAATTACTCTGTGAGTACTCGCAAGGATTATGATAATTAGCTCCTCTTTTCAATTGGAAACAAAAAGACGATCTGCCGGAGGTGGTCAATTTTTACTCGTTCAGTCCATCAACAACGTTTTAAGTCCTACAAGTGACAATGACCCATCGATATACGCAGTAGCAACACTAAATGACCAGTCTGTAAGCTTGCCGAGGAACAGAAACTTAGGCTGATTTGTTCAACGTATTACATACACCGAACTGTGTTACATAGTCTTTAGAAATACTTCTACGATCACAGAATTATAGAACACCCCATTCTCTACGTTATATTTTATATATATATATATATATATATATAT
>NC_068985.1:122679192-122683008 GCF_001194135.2 Octopus bimaculoides
ATTATATTGGTTCCGAATCCTAGCTTAGCTGTATTGCAGCTGTTCGATACACACACACACACACACACACACACACATCAGTGGTACTTTGTGCATGAATGCAAGACACGCTTTTCATGCCTGAATTATATAATAGAACACGAATAACAAACCAGATTTTAATATAAAATATCCGTTTTCTTTGAGGGACGGCAACAAAATGTGTACATATACATACACACGGACCCTACCTTATTTACATAGCTTTGATTTTTAATATTGCATGCACTATCAGGAACCGCCTCTAATATCTATCTATCTATCTACATATTTATTTATTATTTATGCTGGCCTGACCAATGTAGAAGTTTTTACAATAAAGTGTTACACGAAATCAATTTCAGGTAACCTGCATATGAATAATTGTTACATCTATTGACGAGCGCAACTGCGAGTATATTTGTGCATGAATTAATTGCATATATAAGATATTTAGTATATACAAAAAAAAAAAAAAAAGGAAAAAATACAAACGCAAATATATGTAGCTTTACAGATAAAATATTTGATTCGTACGAAATACGTAGAGTCTTTTTCAAGAAAAACACATTCACTCATCAGAGTGATGAGTCAAGCACCATTGTTTGCTTATCTCTACTTCAAAGCCTACCCCACCAAGACAACTTGTATCCTTTAGCAGAAACGCAAAGGCCCTCTATGTTCGTAGGGTGGAATCAATCTAGTGTTTTGAGTATTTGTCTGTTCCAAAAGGCAATAATGTAGTATATGGCGAGAAAAGGCTTTCAGCCAATGTTGCAATAGAGAATTGAAACTACTTTCTCATATATTCATATTATGAAGGGTAGTTCCTATGAATCATTTTAGAGTTTCTGAGGCCGGTTAGCTCAGCCTACTTAGCTGTAAACCGTTACTACAGGGAAAAATAGCTTATCGCTGTAAGCAGTAGTAACGCTGATTAATTATATTCGTGAGCTCTCTATGAGAGTCGGACTCTGCCAGGCTGGTTTTTATCAACACACAACTACAACGAATTATGAAAATTGTTCAGAGACCATATAAACTATGGAATACACTATATCTTTTACTTATTTCAGTCATTAGACTGCGGCCATGCTGGGGCACCGCCTTGAAGAACTTTTAGTCGAATGAATCGACCCCAGTACTTATTTTGTTTTAAGCCTGATACTTATTCTACCGGTCTCTTTTTGCCGAACCGCTAAGTTACGGGGATGTAAAAAAACAACACCGGTTGTCTAGCGGTGGTGACACATACACACACATATACACACACACACACACACGACGGGCTTTCAGTTTCCGTCTACCAAATCCACTCACAATAGTTTCGGTCGTCCCGGTGTCACGGAGTGGGACTGAACCCGGTACCATGTGGTTGGGTGGGAAGCAATCTTCATGCTTGTAAAGATATCGATCCCGAAAGTTTCGAATAAACACCATTAAGTAGTGCTCTTAACCGGGTGGCTCTTCCAACAGTTTTCGATCGAGTTTCTGTCCATAAAATTTCATTTACCAAGGGTTGGTCAATCGTAGACTAACCTAGACACTTTTCCAAGATGTGATGAAGTGTGAACGTACCTTCAAATCGCGCAGTTAGGAAGCGAACCTTTTAAACACACACACCTATCATAACTATTGTTTGTTTTCTTGACTACACTTAATCAAGAGTAATGATTTGGACGAAGAGAGGAGGGTTGCGGCACTGGGAAACACTCAACAGGACACGCTGCTTTTAAGATATTCTTTTATTCAGCAGCCATACTTATTCTTTGTAAGCCTAGTTCTTATTCTATCGGCTTCTTTTGCTGAGCCGTTAAGTTACGGGGGGCATAAACACACCAGCATCGGTTGTCAATGATGGCGGGGTGGTTGGGGGACAAACACAGGCATACACAAATATTTACACACACACAGATATATGGTTCATATAAAGGATCGAATTTCTAAAAAAACTCTGATGGATTAAACAAGAGTTTTAATTATCTAACTTAATGACAATGACTGATGACTGAATAAAAGACAAAGTCAACCCCGCTGGAAGAAAAAAAGACAAAACTTTTATATAAATATATATATATATATATACACATATATCCGACGGACTTTCAGTTTCCATCTACCAAATCCACTCACGAAGCTTTGGTCGGCCCGAGGCTATAGTAGAAGACACTTGCTCAAGATGCCTCGCAGTGGAACTGAACCCGGGACCATGTGGTTGGTAAGCAAGCTTCTTACCACACAGCCACGCCTGTCCCTATAAATGAGTTTGAAAAATCTTGGATATTCTTTTACTCTCGTATTTGTTTCAGTCATTTGACTGCGGCCATGCTGGAGCCTTTAGTCGAACAAATCGACTCCAGGACTTATTCTTTGTAAGCCAGGTATTTATTCTATCGGTCTCTTTTGCCGAACCACTAATTTACGGGAACAAACACACCAACATCGGTTGTCAAGCGATGGTGGTGGGAACACAGACACACAAATACACAGACATACACACACACATATGCATCTACGACGTCTACCAAATCCACTCACAAGGCTTTGGTCGGCCCGAGGTTATAGTAGAAGACACTTGCCAAGGTGCTACACAGTGAGACTGAACCTGAAACCATGTGGTCGGGAAGTAAGCTTCTTATTTCTTTACTGCCCACAAGGAGCTAAACATAGAGGGGACAAACAAGGACAGACAAAGGAATTAAGTCGATTACATCGACCCCAGTGCGTAGCTGGTACTTAATTTATCGACCTCGAAAGGATGAAAGGCAAAGTCGACCTCGGCGGAATTTGGACTCAGAACGTAGCGGCAGACGAAATACAGCTAAGCATTTCGTCCGGCGTGCTAACGATTCTGCCATCATGCCGCCTTCTTACCACACAGCCACGCTTGCGCCTAACTCGCTATTTTAGAATTTTTATAGCTATCTTACTGAATATAATTTAAAATTATCGATTAGGCCTTCTAATTTAGGAACAATTGAATGTAAGCCTTCTAATTTCGGCCAATTCCTGCATGTAGGAGACAGATGTATCCTTGTCTTCATATAGAATATCATCGCTAGTGAAATCCCAATGTAAGACTGAAACTAACACGAAGGTGCCTACATCTGTGCGCTAGCACGAAGTGGCTAAAAATTTATATTATTAGTGCAATTTCCATGCTGGGAATTGAACCCATTCTGCCTGGTTGAAAACCAAGAATCACAACAACAAGACCACATAAGATGACTTAGTAGTTACGATTCTTGGCTTTCTAGATATACTCTCTTGCACAATAAAGCATCTCACTGTTGTCCTGCTAATGGTTCTGTTATTTGCTGTTTTAAACCTTATTCTATTTTGAATGCCAGATGTCTATTGAAAATTCTTATTGTTCATATAAAGGATCGAACTTCTAAAAGCTCTGATGGATTAAATAAGAGTTTTAATTATCTAACTTTATGACAATGACTGAATAAAAGACAAAGTCAACCCCGCTGGAAAAAAAACAAAAAACTTTTTCGCTTCAACTAAATTTTTCGCTCAGCGAAGCCTGCAAAAGAATTTCTATGTAGTTTCACGATAAAATCTCCCCAGATAACTCCTTTGTGTCTTGGTCTTTAACTTATATATATATATATATGTGTGTGTGTGTGTGTGGAGGCACAATGGCCCAGTGGTTAGGGCAGCGGACTCGCGGTTTCGATTCCCAGACCGGGCGTTGTGAGTGTTTATTGAGCAAAAACACCTAAAGCTCCATGAGGCTCCGGCAGGGGATGGTGGCGAACCCTGCTGTACTCTTCCACCACAACTTTCTCT
>NC_068985.1:122683228-122688730 GCF_001194135.2 Octopus bimaculoides
CACGTGTCTGTGGAGTGCTCAGCCACTTGCACGTTAATTTCACGAGCAGGCTGTTCCGTTGATTGGATCAACTGGAACCCTCGACGTCGTAAGCGACGGAGTGCCAACAATATATATATATATATATATATATATATATATATATATAACAAAACAAAAAGGAAGTAAGGAATGAAGGAAGAACGTCGTTCACAAAGTAGTGCTTAATATACGAAAAGATACGATTGTCGTAGATTGAACGTCTTTGATCATCGGTCTGTTCAAATAAGACTGACCAGGGACAAAACGACAACAAGGATCCAAATTTGGCACCAGGCCACAAAATCTCAGAAATCAAACAGTATGACGTCGATACCGTTTTTTTTTTGAAATCGTGAGCATTGTAAATGGAGCGAATTAAGGCCCAATTATGAAAGGGAACGCCGTTCATTAACCCGTTTCGTTCATGAATAAGATCAACTGCAGGTTGCACCTCGGTGTTCACTGGCGACCATTGACAAAATATCGTGTGATGCATTCAGACATATTTTATCTGGATAATTGACATGAGCAATTATATTGAAGATATAATTATTTATTCAATATACTTTGTCGACATGACAGTCCATATTTCTTTAATCAATATGTTGGGGGATTGAATTAAAACGTGTCCCACAAGACAATCAGTTCTTTGAATGTAAGCCATGCTTAAATGCTGACTTACACATGGAACACATTCAAGCTCCCTGATAAGCAGCTATATCTTAACTCATAGTAATAATGAAAAAAAAAAACGGCTTTCGATATGATATAGATAACATATGATTATATAACGAAATGTTTACTAATATTTAGCTAGAACAATACATATGCACTCATGTGTGTGTGTGTGTGTGTGTGTGTGCGTATATATACATATATATATATATATATATTTAGGAAGTTGTTTGATCGACCGATCAGAGAGTGACCATTGGTTTCGCTCCTATAAAGCGCTTAGCTGTGTAAGCGACTCGTTAGACTCAAATGACCGGAGGCACCCAACCTCTCTACCTGTGTGTGTATATATATATATATATATATATATATATATATATATATAAGGTGTTTTGGAATAGCTACCTCTATATCAAAGGAAAGGGAAAAGGCACAGGTTTGTGGAGTGCTAAAAATGTGAAAATTGAATTTGTTAGGCGGGATGGAGGGGAAGATACAATGAGAATTCGTAATTTCCATTGTATGAAACATAATACTTAAAAAAAACGAAAGTGTTGGGGGCGGGAAATATTCAATTTGTGCCCTTTCTCTTCCCTGTGAAGTAGGAATATTTCATTCCATAACTCTGCGTGTGTGTCCTACAAACCCGGGTTATGAATAAACTTAGCTTGAATGTTCGGGTATTAGAAACCGGGTCGTAGATTCAATGGGCACTCATCTCTCACACAAGCACGCGCGCCCACACGCAATTGATAACATATTGTCACTATAGAAAGCTAGATTATTTCATCAACAATATGAACAAGACAATGTGAGCAACAGCGGTTTCGAACCGAAATCGAAACCAGAGTTGATTGAATAGGAAGTGAATGCTAGCTAACAACACCCAACGAAGATGCATGCACATACATGCAAGCACAAGCGCATCAACAGCGTGCTTCCTAATTAACAGAAATTCATTATCACACTTATTATGTTTTACAGTATTTTAATCGAGATTCTACAGAGGAAAGAAAACTGCTTCCTTTATTTATCTATTTATTTTTTTATAATAAACATGAAGTAACACCCATCAGCATTACAACGAAAACAAATATATACACACGTATATGTTAAGCATCCATCAATTCAGTACAAGGATACATACATGCATGCAAAATCAGCACACACACACATTCGCCCACACACAAACAGACACGCAGACAAAACGCGCGTCGAAACACTCACAAAATGCTCGCATGCACATAAACTACCGTTATGAAAAGATGTTGGCACAGATATTTATACGATGCACGCACGCACACACACACACATGCATGTTTACGCAATATGTTATCATACCTGTATATTTACAGAATGCATAAACGCATACACCTTTTATACGATGCGGACATATTTATACGACATACGGACATAAGCTCGCACACACACATTTATATATCTACAGACATTATACACGTATACACAGAATATTTATGCCCACACACATTGTAAATGCGTGTGTGCACACACACATACATACATGCACACATTATATGCCCTCACATATATTTACAAACGCTTTATGCACATATTTACATTCGTTGCATGCAGACGCACTACACATTTACACGCTATATGCGTGCACACACACACACACTTTAATGATATACATATGCAATTACGGTGATAAAACATACACAGAGAATGTTAATGAACTGTTCATTTAGGTTGAAAACCAGGTGAGCAAAACCTTGCATACATTTCCCGCAGACATATCAGTACATACACACCTGTGTTATAAATTAATGCATACCTGAATGATTAAAGAAATATATTTTTTTTGCTTACCTTCCGGTGGGAAGTCATCTTCGCCGCTGTCCTCCGTGGTGGCAGAAGACTGTTTCGATAAACCTGTCTGCCATTCATCTTTTCGTCTCCCGGGAGAGGAAAACAGAGAACTTTGGCTAGTTTTGTTGAGTTTGGTAAAATAGTCTGCAGCATATTGGATGAGGTTGGCTGGCCGTTCTCTGAGTACAGACACGGTAAAACCCTGTAGAAGTTCGGTTAATCCGGGTGGAATCTCAAAGCTCATTGCTTCTGACAGACACGAGACTGAGAGAGATGGAGAGAGTAGCAGATACGCGCACGCTTACTTTGGAAACAACAACACGGTGGGAGAGATTAATAAGAGAATATATATATGCTTGTGTGTAAAAATAAAGGGAATAAATAAAAAAATATATTTCCTGTTGTTCTTGCTGTTATGTATGTATATTTGTGATGCAAAGAATTTCACTTTGGACTTTGAATTTTTAAATAATTTTAAATGGAAAGTTGCTTAAAGATGGGACTACTTCATATAAACAGGAGAAACTATTATTTAACGGTAAAGTCGCAAGAAAGAAAGAAAAAAATGACGAAGTTTTCAACAGAAAAGAAAAGGAAGTTCTTAAGAATCCGAATTTACGTGTGAGAATATAAAGACACAAATAATGCAGTGATATACTTCTTTTTTCTTTCTTTCTTTTTTTCTTTTTTAGAAAAGAATTATAATTACAATAAAATCAACAAAAGATAAATACGGAAAACAAGGCTAAAATACAACCAAGAAAAAAACAAAATCAAAAAATAAGGAAGAGAAAAAAAGTTACTCAAAGATTGCTTTAAGGAGGTGTGAGGGTCGTCAAAGCAACTGGTTTCCAAAAGTGAAACAGAGAGAGAGAGAGAGAGAGAGAGAAGGTAACCAAAATGTATCTAAAAAAATAGTTTCCAAATAATGCAAAACGTGACACTGCACTCTAGAATAGTAACGTGTATATATATATATATATATATATATATATATATATATGTGTGTGTGTGTGTGTGTGTGTGTGTGTGTATGTGTGTGTGTGCTGTGTGTAAGTATTCGATATTATTGGCGGATATGTAAGATGTGGGTATTTGCAAGAATGTGCAGATGTGTATTTTACACAGACAAAACAACAACAACAACAACAAGAAAAACGGTTCAATACATTCAACTGTTAATATGTAAACATACACATACAAAAAAGGCTTAAATATATGTATATATACATATATTTATGCAAAAGAAAATATTGTATAACATAAATATTTTCGATTGTGTTTTCTTTCTTCCAAAATATTTGTAATTTTTTCCCCTCGATGTTTTTGGCCTTTTGACAGCGGTGATGTATATATATTTACATACATACGTATGTATATAAGTGTACACATATATATATATATATATATATATGTGTGTGAATATATATCGTTCACCTCTGTCACCAATTTGTTTTTATGCTATTCTTTGGTTTTCCTTTTTTCCTTCGCATTCGTTCCTTCTCTCTATCACTCTCTCTCCCTCTTTTTCACTTTTTCTTTTTTCATTTAAATCCAAAAAAACTTCAGCGTCAGAAAATGATAGTAACAATAATAAAACGGATGATGGTGGTGGTGGTGGTGACGGTAATGAGAGAAACAACGACGATGAAGAGGAAATAAAGACCTATCCATTTGCATGCAAGCTACGATAAACCAGTGCCATAGAGAGAGGGAGAGAGAGAGAGAAAAGAGAGAGAGAGAGAGAGAGGGAGAAAGACAGACAGACAGACAGAGAACTTAGTCAGAGGCAGAGACACGCGACAACTGAATTACAAAATCTGCTTTCTTTCTTCCTTCCTTTCTTTCCTTCCGCGTCTTGCTTCTGCTTCTGCTGCTGCTGCTTGTCACCGCCGCCACCGCTTCTACTCTTCTACTTACCTGTTACTTTATCTCTCTGTCTATCAGAATCTCCTTCTCAAATTCGTTTAGTCTTTCTCTCTCTTACTCCATATTATCTTCATGTAACACTTGTTCACTTGCGTTTTCTAGTTTTCTCCCTCTCCCTACAACCTTTTTTTCACTCGCTATTATCTGTTACTCATGTTTATGCTCTCTCTCTCTCTCTCTCTCTCCTTCTCTCTCTCTCTTTCCGACACTATTTTGCGTTACATTTCTTCTTACCGTTCTTTTTCTCTCTCCACATTTTCTTTTGCACTTTTTCAGATATCTCTCCTTTCTCCCCCCCCCCTCTATCTTCTTTCACACACAGACACACGCAATCTCTTTCCCCCCCTCTCACTCTTACATTCTATTTAGTTCATTTATCTTTTCTTTTCCTCTGTTTCTTTCTCTTTATATTCTCTTACACTTATTAAACCCCCCGCTCTCTCTCATTATACATGTTTACTCTATTCTCTCACACAGTGTCTTTCTTCCTTTCTTTGTTACTGTCACTCCACCCCCTCCGCCTATCACTCTACTTCATTCCTGTCTTTTCTCACTGTATTCTCTTGCTCTCTTATTTCCCCAGTCTTTCTTCACTGTCATCTCCCTTTTAATTTTATATCTATTATTAATCTGCAGCACGAGACAAAAAGAAAGAAAAAACAAAACCTCTTTCAGTCTCAGAATTATTCTATCTATCTATCTATCTATCTATCTATCTATCTATCTATCTATCTATCTATCTATCTATCTATCAATCTATCTATCTGTCTATCTATCTGTCTATCAATCTATCTATCTATCTATCTATCTATCTATCTATCTATCTATCTATCAATCTATCTATCTATCTATCTATCTATCTATTAACCTATCTATCTATCTATGTATGGATATTCTACACCATCTTTCTCTATATACATATATTCATACGTACATGCATAAATTTATGCATGCATACATACATACATATATATAAGCATTCATACGTATATACATGCATATTTACCTGTTACATACATGCATATATACATATAAATATATATATAT
>NC_068985.1:122688884-122690662 GCF_001194135.2 Octopus bimaculoides
CATACATGCATACATGCATACATACATACATACATGCATACATACATACACACATACATGCATACATACACACATACATGCATACATACATACATACATGCATGCATACATACATACATACATACATGCATACATACATACATACATACATATACACACATACATACATACATACATACATACATACATACATACATACATACATACATAGAGAGAATGCATCTGGGTCTATAAAAATCTGCAAAAGACATGATACTTTCCTTCACAACGTTGCTTGTCAAAATTGTCAAAATTGTCAAAATTGTCAAAATTGTCAAAATTTACTCTAAATTAAAAAGAGAAAGAGAACATACACACATACTTACCTACCGATCTACGTACGTACGTACCTACCTACCTACCTACCATACATGCATGGTGGTTGTCAAATCGATTTCGAGTATAACCAATTTCTTATGATAAAAGTATGCCTGTAACAAGTATAATATCATCTCTACCACGGGCCGTCTCTCAGATGACAACTTAGCTATGGTAGCGTTTAAATTATGATATATTTTTTTTTGTGGAAACTGTCGCACATAATATTGTAAAAGATCACATCACCAACAATACCTCTGCGCATGTGCTGTCGTACAAAATGGATTTTCAGCCTGGCAATGCATGAGCACCTTCTTGGGCACAAAAAACATTGCTGATGTTTAAGGACTTAACGTTGTGGCTTGCGAGGCCAGGAAATATTTAATTTTCTGGCTTGTACCTGGATGCTTACCAAGAATTAATTCTTTATAAAGTAACCACGTTAGAATCCTAAGTTTTGATCATCAGTTTTGACAGAGCGCCATTTGAGGTGAAGCAGACATGCATGCATAGCTACATACATGCATGCATAGCTACATACATGCATGTATGCACAGAAACACATCTTTCTATTGTAAAGGGCACACGCCTTTTTTAAGAGGCACAAATTACATGTGTGTTCATGCATATGTCTGTTCTCGATATAAAATCAATCCCCTGTCGTGTTGTCACCGTGAATTTGCAGTTGGTATAACTTAGAAAAATCATGAGCACACACACACACACGAGTGTACAAATGTATTTATGTATATACATTCGTAAACACACACACACACACACACACGCACACAAATGCATGTATATACGTAAACATGTGGTTTCATATATACGAGCATATGGACACACTGATTCAAAGAACACAAAGCCTATGCTTTGAAAACCGCATATGTATAAACAATAGATATATACACATAATTATGTATACATATCTATACTTTTTCTGTGATTGGTTTCTTTCTGTAGTGAAACTACCTATCGCCATTAGATACAAAACTACTATCGCCATTACATACAATCTTCTCATTTAAATATAAATAAATGCGAGCGTAGTAGAGAACCCATTCCTTGTCATCACGTGACTGATCATTATTCGAATCGGCAACTTCTTCGAACCTTTCCCGCCAGAACGCAAACTGACCAATCACGGCCCCTAATAAGGTCACGTGATAGAGTAAAATTCTGAAGCCATTGGGAGCCCATAGTTTGTTATAAATAGCTTTAACTTATATCCAATAATTTGTCTCGGTCCAGTTTCTCCTTGAGAACTGTTCCGTGTACCACACGACAGCAGCAGCAGCCAGCGACCACTTCAGCAGCTTCGTCCAGCCACGATGACTTCCGCCGTCGCCACATCAGCAACAAGAGTCTACTACTACTATCCAGCATCATCATCATGACCAACACGATTCTACGATTACTAC
>NC_068985.1:122690952-122693905 GCF_001194135.2 Octopus bimaculoides
TATTGACTCTCTTTCTCTCTGCTGTAAACACTCACACACATGTATCACTCACATACACACTTTTCTTTGTACGACGGCCTGTCTTCGATTATGTTATTATATGTCGCATTCACACTCTCACACAGACATACATCTTTAACGCTACAATAAATATCTCTGTTATTTCATCTAATACGGTTGTGGTCTTTCATTACTGGTCATCTATGTTATCGTCGCATAACATATCATCTATATCATCTTTGATATATATATTTGTATGTTCGACCGTGTGACGCGTTTAAATAAAAGGAGTCCTCTGTTTTTCCATTCGTCACCATTTCTCCTTTTATGAGTTCGCACGGTCGTCCCTTACATTTCTGTCAACGGCGTGAGCCAATGAGATGGCCTCTACCAGTCATATCTCTCACTGTCTTGAAATGAAAGAAAAATTAAATGATGCATTGTCATTTGTGTCTGGGGAAGGTAGGTTCATAGCCGGAATGATTTTCACCATATATGTACTCAAGTAGGGATCACCAGGGGTTAAACGACTGCAACAGATATAATACCAACAGCGACTATGAATGTTTCCCAACTAAGAATTCTCTGCATCATTAATTTTAAACCATTTCTCTGTCATTTGGTTCTCTAAGTTGATGTGGTTCGCCAATTAACCTCTTACACATATGCAAAGATATAGAGTTCAAAACATATCCTCCGATATAACAGTGTTTTAATAGCCATTTGAGGACACAGCTACCCACATATGTATGCACAAATCACATGCCATCACGCCCCACAAGCAAAAATAGATCCATGCAACCAAGAGAGAAACAGAAAAATAGAAAGAGTTAAAAATAATTCAGTCAGAAACAACCCCTTTCCCCTCAAGGGAGTTGGAAAAGTGACATCGCCAGAGCTGTATGAGGTTTCTCATTAACAATCAAAGGGCCGCTGAAAGTGACTGGGCCATTAAAAAAATTTTCAGACCGTCCCTAAATCTTTTCATTCGTAAAAAGAAGAAAATGGGACAAATATAGGGCCACTTTTTCGTCTTATGGTCAACTGATTGATGAAGACGTGAACACGATATCCTTCCGAACGATGTATAGATTAGGTGAAGATTCTACTGAATATTGCTCTGTTTTCAGTGATCCTGATGCAGTTGACTTAAGTAGTATCGATGAAGTAAATCCTCGGCATATTTTCTCTGACATACCTCTCAGCACTGCAGACATCAATATGCCAATTAATAGGAATACTCTCAATTCTGTTGTAAGCTTTGAACCACGCTGGTGTTTTGGAGTGCGGGCTTCAGCTTTGCATCTCATTTTACTAATCTCTGAAAGGAATCGCTGGACTCTAAATGCTACTTCTGAACACTTTTCTGTCGCGGTATCATTCTAGTTTTTAAAAAGAGGAATAAATCGCCCACAGTAAATTAATCTGAGGTCTCATATCATTAAAGTATTCAAGAAGATAGTGAAACCCAACATAACTGCCTACCTAGAGAAAAGTCATCTCATGTTTCCGATCAATATGGGCTCTCGTGTTATAGCTTCTATTCTACTTTTAATGGTATCCTAACTGCTCAGGGACAGGGCTCTGATACACAGATCTCATTTACATTGTCTTCAGCAAAGTTTTCGACAGAGTTCCGAAGAATCATGCAGAGGAAACCATCCGACATTGGAAACGGTGGAAAGCTACTGCAGTGGGTTAAATGTCTCCTAACAAACAGGATCCATTGTGTTGTGACCGATGCAATCTATTCATGATCAGCAAACGTCATTAGTGGTGTCCACCAGGGTATAGCACTGAGTCCGCTTGTGCTTATTATTTACAAAAATAACATTGCAAATGTTATCAAGCAGTAAAATAAGAATCTTTGCTTTTTTGCAGATGACTAAGTTCCAGAGAGCCATCAAGGGAGTATATAGCGGAAGAGAACTTCAATCCAGTCTATATGCAGCGATATGATGGTCGAAAGAAAAACAAAACAAAACCTTGCTGCTGAATGAGGAACATTTCGAGTTTATCCACTCAACAATAATAAAATCGATATGACCCGCAGACTGTGCTTGTGAATCCTTAGAACTTTTCAGTCCAGAGATCCTGATTCGGCCATCCTTCTCTTCTTTGCGTTTGTTACATCTTACACTGAATACTGCTTTCCATTGTGGCCTACCTACACAAAACGATTCATTATGCGAATAGAAGCATCCTAGAGATCAATCACACATATAAATAATTAAATAAATAAATAGATGACGAGACCAGCCTTGATTATTGGGCTTGCCTTAAAAAGCTCAAACTCTATATTCTTTCCAACACCGCCGTGAGCACTACATCGTTTCTTCGAGTTGGAAAAGATAATATTGTCCAAAAAATGCCAGAATCAAATCCAAATATCGCTTAAGGCTTGGTTCCTGTGACATACACTCCCTACAAAAATTGAGCTCACATCACACTGCAATTTTACCACAATATTTATGTCAAATGGTCTCACCTTATTAAACATTATCCTAAAAGAAATCACAAAAGAAAAAAGAAACCATAACATTCAAACGGTAAGTAGACAAATTTCTCCAAGAAATATCAAACGATTCATCAATACCCGGAAAACAACAACTTCCTACTCGAGTGGGCGATGGTGTCCAGTTGGTGGTAGGAATTTAGACATGCAATGAGTCAGTAATGGCCAAAACCTTAGTTATCGAAGTTTATATATACATATTGAGAACAGAAATAAATTTATTTCTCAAACGCGTGATAATGCTATAAATAGCGTGATCAGGATAAATTTTCCATATAATGCAGAAAAATACGTTACTGGCCAGCCATGAGACTCGAACTCACATCTCTGTGATTACGAGTCAAGTGTTTTAGCATTAAACTAAACTGTCCAGCAACGAATTTTTCTGCAATTTTAGAACTTATAAATTTAGCTTCATAAGACGCTAACGTTAAATTC
>NC_068985.1:122694343-122695439 GCF_001194135.2 Octopus bimaculoides
AAATACAAAAAAGGGGTTTGTATGATCGTGTATAGAGGAATATATTATTTTATTAAAAGAGTTCCAACTCTGTCTGTTTTTTATGTTTTATTTATATTCTTGTAAAATTAATGTGTGATATAGAATATGGAATATATAATATATAATATAAAAATGGATAGTACAATGAAATGAAGTATTGAATGTCTTATTGAATATATGGAATATGTCTTCTTGAATATATGAAATATTGAGTGTTCAATATAAAGGATTAAATATATAAACGCGAATACGTATTTTCAATACCTTGTAGTATTCCTCATGGCCGGTATCTGACATATACATATGTGGGAAAAAATAAGTTCAAAATAGAACAATTCAAACTTTTTGAGAGGTCCAGAAAGAGAGAAAGAATGATTTATAATAAAGATTCATCTTATTCACAAAAAAAAAACAGCCAGAGCAAGTAATAAGAATATGAAAATAGTAGTTGAAAAATTTCGTTATAGGTATAAATATACGATAAACAATTATAGAAAAATAGAGGAGAAAAGATGTTGCATCAAAGTTAGATTTAATACAATATAGGATTCAATGCATACATGCAATCCAAAGGACATACAAATATGTAAGAAAAAATTACAACCATAATAATTATAATTAAATTTATGCATTGTCATTCTCATCAGTGTGAAGAATTCTTGGAAGGACATCAAAAAAAGTTTAATAAAATAAAGTAAATTAAAATAAGATACAATAAGGGAGAATGCAAAAGGGGTAATAGGGAAGAATCAGATATTTACAAGCAAGTTGTAAAAGGGAAAAAATATTATTATTACTGTTATATTTATGCCTATAACGATATTTTTAACTATATATGTGTGTGTGTGTGTGTGTGTGTGTGTGTGTATGTGTCTATATAAATATATATGTTATATATGTGTCTATCTATCTATCTATCTATCTATCTATCTATCTATCTATCTATCTATCTATATTGTTGTATTTCGGGACGGTCATTTTTTCCCCAAATACACACACTATATATTTTTTCTTCACTCGTTTATTACTCTTCTTATCTTATTATTTTAACTCAGTGTCGCTGAAGAAGTCATAG
>NC_068985.1:122696138-122697600 GCF_001194135.2 Octopus bimaculoides
TATATATATATATATATATATATATATATATATATATATATATGTATAATATACATAAACGTATTATATATTTTGTATACACACACACACGTATTATAGTTTGTATACATATTTAATACATACGTACACACACACCCACGCATACACTTATATGCAAACGTACAAAATATATAATATATAAAATACATTTTCTTCTAATCTTCCATCATGAGACAGCTAGTGCAATATTGTTGAGATTAGGTGAATACCGCATAGTTTAGACGCATACCATAGCTATCTCTTCGTAGTAGCTAGAAAAATAGCGATAAATGATATAATTATGTAAGAAAATTGTGTGTGTTTCCTTTCTTTATCTGTTTGTCTGTACTTTACGTATTATATACAGGTATTATCTCTTTTATTGCATTTATTCCTCTTCTCTCGTTCTCTTTCCCTCTTCCCTTTCCTGTCTCTTAACTAGCGGAGTGCTGGAACTTCCATATCGAAATTTCGTATGGAAACTAAAAGTGCATCTTTCTTAAACACGTTAGAATTTTAGCAAAACCTAAATTCCCTTCCGCTCTAACTGAACTATTCAAGAATAGAGTGTCGAGGAGGACAAAGAAAATTATTAGAGTAAATGCAACAGAATGTAAAATATGAAATAGAAGTTTGCAGGGGTGGATATGTGGTTTTGAAGTTTGCTTTGTAGTCTTAGGTTCAGTCCCACTGCGCAGTACAATGGGCAAGTGTCTTCTTCTGTAGCCCCCAAGCCGACCGATGTCCTGTGAGTGGATTTGGTCGACAGAAACTAAAAGGCGATCGTAGTGTGTGTGTGTATATATATATATATATATATATATATATATATAGTTTATTTAAAAGCAGCAGAAAAATAACAAAAGACTGTTACTTTGAGTTTCACGTTCCCGTTCATCGGACAGTTTTGAGTACTCTTTTTTCCACCTTGTTGCACATTTCATGTGCTTACTCCGGTATATATATATAGCAATTAAAAACTTCAGTCATAAGTATTTACTCCCAATCGACTTTTATTTCCTTACAAGTGTCCAGTGTGGCCACCATCTGCAGCAGGGGCAACATCAATGCGATAAGAGAATTCCTCCCAGACACATATCAACATATCACGATCCACTGAGTCGATCGCTGTTGTTATTCGATGTCTAAGGTCATCGAGGTTAGTGGGTGGGGGTGGAACATAAACGCGATCTTTTACATATCCTTACAAGAAAAAATCGCACACGGTGAGGTCTGGGGATCTCGCAGGTTAAGCAGACATGCGTCTGGGAGGAGTTCTCTTATCGCATTGATGTTGCCCGTGCTGCAGGTGTTGGCCACATTGAACACTTGTAGGACAGGAAATAAAAGTTGATTGTGAGTAAATACTTGTGACTTAGCTGGAGTTTTCTGTTGCTTTTCCTTGCGTAATGAAATCGGTTCATTCTTTTGAATAACCCTGTAT
>NC_068985.1:122697694-122700390 GCF_001194135.2 Octopus bimaculoides
TATATATATATATATATATGGGAGAATATACAAATAATAACAACAGACGAGGACAGGTGGTGTAAATAACAAAAGTATATATTAGTATGACGCTCGGGAATACGGAAAGTCTTTGACGTTTCGAGCTACGCTCTTCAACAGAAAGAATACGGAGACAAGGAGAAAAACACGGAGAAAAAAAATTGAATAGTGTTCAGTCAACGGTCAATCATAATATATATATATATATATGTGTGTGTGTGTGTGTGTGTGTGTGCGTGTGTGTGTTTGTGTGTAAATATATACATACACATATATATACACACACACACACACATATATGTATATATATATATACACACACACACACATATACATATGTATATTTGTGTGTGTGTGCTAGTTTGTTTACGCTCCCGTAAACTAGCGGTTCGGCAATACAGATCGATATGATAAGTAATAAAAAATTCCGGGGTTAATTTGTATGCCGAAACCCTGCAAGGTGAATGTTCCTGCGTAGCCAGAGCCCAATGACTGAAACAAGTAACACAAATAAAAGATAAATTCAGAAATAAAAAAAAAAAGCAATCCCTTCTAAATCAGAAAGAAAGAAGAGAAAAAACGAGCAAATCTTTGGTGATATTTATAATTGCTTCCGCCGAGGTCGACTTTGCTCTTCATCCTTTCGAGGTCGACAAATTAAGTACCAGTTGTGTACTGGGGTTGATCTAATCGACTGGCCCCGCTCCCCTAAAATTTCGAGCCTTGTGCCTAGAGTAGAAAAGGTATTTATAATTGCTATTAGGGCGGCGAGCTGGGAGTATCATTAGCACGCCGGGCAAAATGCTTAGCGGCATTTCGTCCGTCTTTACGTTCTCGGTTCAAATACCGCCGGGGTCGACTTTGCCTTTCATCCCTTCGGGATTGATAAAATAAGTGCCAGTTGAGCACTGGGGTAGATTTAATCGACTTAGCCCCTACCCCGAAATTGTTGGCCTTGTGCCAACATTTGAAACCGATATTTATGATTGCTAATCATACGAAAAAATATTTTATCACACCGCAGAAAATTTTTCATTATATTGAAATTATAAATAAGAATTACATTCCCCCCTCTCTTCGGTCTCTATTCTATGCATGTATTATTAAAGAAGATTATTTATCAGTAAAGTGGTCAAAATGGTGAAGAGCATTAAATGTGATATAAATTCTGTAAAAGTATGCGATAAGCTCCTGACGTGTCGAGTCGGCGATTCGGTTTCAATTTCTGGTTACAGCTTTTCAATTATTATCTTAACATTATTAATGTCTGTTGAAGGTGGCGAGCTGGCAGAAACGTTAGCACGCCGGGCGAAATGCTTAGCGATACGTTCTGAGTTCAAATTCCGCCGAGGTCGACTTTGTCTTTCATCCTTTCAGGGTCGATAAATTAAGTACCAGTTACGCACTCGGGTCGATGTTATCGACTTAATCCCTTTGTTTGCCCTTGTTTGTCTCCTCTATGTTTAGCCTCCTCTATGTTTAAGAATCGTTAGCACGCCGGGTAAAATGATTAGCGGCATTTCGTTCGGCTGTACGCTCTGAATACAAATTCCACCGAGGTCGACTTTGCCTTTCATCCTTTCGGGGTCGATAAAATAAATACCTGTTGAGCACTGGGGTCGATGTAATCGACTTATCTTCTCCCTCGTGATTTCTGGCCTTGTGCTAACATTTAAAACCATCATTATTAAAGTTCTCAGGAAATCCCTGAATATCAACCATAACTATTTTTTTATTTTCCCTTTTCCTCTCAAATCCGTGTTTTGGAGCCATGTAAGAAGAAATCAATGTTATAGGATTAAATAACAAAAAAAAAATCCTCTTGGTTATTATCAGATTTAATTAAGGTTGCTGCAACTAGCGTAATGCATTTGCTAAGTGCAATGCGTATGGCTGATGATGATGCAGGATAAAATAAAAGAAACTGAAAAGCGAATATTGTCGTCTTCTAAACATTTGTTTTATTTATTGCAATCGGAATGAAATCATTTTTGTCAACAAAGCAATAACGGGAGAAAAGCGTAAGAGCGTCGACTCTATGGTTCACAGTATCTAGTTTCATACCTTTGAAAATGGTTTCGAGGTGCGACTCTCTCATTATATGTCTGTCCGTCTCTGTCTGTCGGTCTCTCATTATCTGTCTATTTGTCTGTCTGTCAGTGTCTCCCCCTGTTTCTTTCTCTCTCTTTCTCTCTCTTTCCCTTTCAGGGAGGCTGTTGATTCAATCGGCAACATCCCTTCCCAGCTATACACATCTGTGGTCCCGGATCTTCGTAAGAAATTATATCTGTTTGTTATCAATGTTGCGTCGTTGAGAATTCAATATTTTAGATTCGCTTATGACACATATTTGGCCAAAATATTTGTTTCTCTTCTCTCTAGGCTATCTATTATCATATACATGAGTGTGCGTGCGTATGGAGAGGAGAAGAAAAATAATGTTTTTTTTTTGCCTACCGGAATATGTATGAAAAATGGTAAGCATTTCCGCCATCTAAGGTGTAACAATTTTTCCCACCAGGAAGGCGGTGAGCTGGCAGAAACGTTAGCATGCCGGGCGAAATGCTTAGCAGTATTTCGTCTGCCGGTACGTTCTGAGTTCAAATTCTGCCGAGGTCGACTTTGCCTTTCATCCTTTCGGGGTCGATAAACAAAGTACCAGTTACGCACTGGGG
>NC_068985.1:122700513-122704780 GCF_001194135.2 Octopus bimaculoides
GTCGATGTAATCGACTTAATCCGTTTGTCTGTCCTTCTTTATCCCCTCTATGTTTAGCCCCTTGTGGGCAATAAAGAAATAAGAAACGTTAGCACGCCGGGCGAAATGCTTAGAGGTATTTCGTCTGTCTTCAAATTTCGCCGAGGTTGACTTTGCCTTTCATCCTTTCGAGGTCGATAAATTAAATACCAGTTGCATACTGGAGTCGATCTAATCGACTGGCCCCTCCTCCAAAATTTCGGGCCTTGTGCATAGAGTAGAAAAGACTATCATATACATGAGTGTGCATGCATATGGAGAGGAGAAAAAAATAATATGCATGAAAAATGGTAAGCATTTCCGCCATCTAAGTTGTAACAATTTTTTTCCGTCAGGAATCATTGTGCATCAGGAATACATGTGCAAAACGGAGCCCTAATATTTAAGCACTATTCAAGCATAATTAGGCTTACCTATGGAGAAAATCAAGGCTGGCTGCCGACAAAGTTTTCTGCTTAAAAAAAAAAGAAAAAAAGGATTTTATCCTTTATATCTATACTGTTCAGTATCTATGCGTTGAATAAAATTTATCTTTCTACTTGTTCTACAATACCAAAGTAAGTTATCCCCACTGACTATGCACTTTCGATTTTACATGAATGAAGGACAACTCAGAATATTGAGACAAAGAGCATAACATATGTGCATTCTTGTCAGCAGTTGCCCAAACGGATATCCCTATGGTTCAAATACCTGGCAAGTTTGGTCATCTTTGATTGCATCAGTGGAGAGTCATACGACCGACTGGTATTACATCACTAGCAGTCATGCTCTAGTATATATACGTGTTTGTGTATGTGTGTATGTATACATACATGCAAATAGACTGCGAGTTGGCAAAGTAGAATTGCTTGCGATATATGTATTCTGGTTTTCTGCATTCCAAGTTCAAATGCTGTTGTAGTCAACTTTTGCCTTTCATAGTTTTCGGCAACGATAAATAAAGTATCAGTCAAGGATTGAAGCCAATCCTTCTCCACTCCATCTTTGGGAAGAAATAGAAATCGGTTGTGTTCAGAACTGGTAAGGGATGGGTTTCTCGGGTCGACTAATACATCTCAAGACATTAGTAAAATACATTTGAGAAGCCCGACCAGAGAATAACATCTTTACTACAATGATATTACGCCGTTACATTACAATCATTACAATGGTTATTACATTGTCACACGCAATTATTGTGTCTACGTAATATCTTTGTAACAAAGATGTTATTGAAAATCAAGATCTTTACCTTAAATAAACGGAGGATGTTGACTTCTGTTTACATAGGAGTAAGACATTCAATTAAACAATGATGTGGCATGTTGCTGAATCTCATGCAACATATTTGAAATACATGAACAACAAAAGTGTATTAGAGCTCAAGGAGACAAATAACCAGCGATAAGCCTCGATGAAATGGAATCTTTATTCTCAGATGGAATGTCCTTATCGATTCTATATTGATTGCCGAAGGAGTAAACACAAAGTACATGCTTTACACGTTTGAGATCAAAATGTACTCCCCACCACTAATGTTGATATAAACTTGTTACCATCGAGTAAACGAGAAAGCCTTAACGTGGTCGATGGACCTGTTAGAAATAGTATCTAAATTTTTCTCACCTCATACCATACCGTTTCAAAATGTATGACATACAGTTTGCCTGATGTAGTCCAGGAAAGCAATGTTTAGGAAAAAAAACACAAAAAAAAAACAAGACGGTCACAACTAGAACATATTTGATCATAGGTTTATTCCATCAAAGCTGACTTCTGACTAAACTACTACTACTACTACTACTACTACTACTACTACCACCACCACTACTACTACTACTACTACTACTACTACTACTACTACTACTACTACTACTAGTAGTAGTAGTAGTAGTAGTAGTAGTAGTTGTAGTAGTAGTAGTCATAATATTGTAGTTGAAGTATGGTTTTTCGCTTGCTTCATAAATATTATTGTCTTTTCCTTCCGAGAGATTCTTAGTACCGATGTGAGAGGGCCGTGTCGAGACTTATCATTTCATATAGGCACTGGACTTCAAATTTTGTGGGTAGGGACGGTCGATTAGAAGAGGAGCCTTAGTATTGGGTTGCTACTTCGTTTCAGCGCCCGCAGAACGATGACAAGTAAAGTAAACATTAGCGAAATTCGAATTCAGAGTGTCAAGTGCCTGGCCTCAAATATCACTAGGCATTCTGTCTGATGTTCTAACGGTTATGCTAATCCATCGTTGGGCTAATATTTTGTTTATGATGGTAGGAAACACTTAGGCTATTTGTTTGGAATGAATTCACTAGAGGAAACACCTGTACAGCGTAGATTGCATCAGTGAAGAGCCACACTTCAGACTGGTACTAAATCACTTAACAAACATGCTCTAACCTTCTACCCTTAGGCGTACTGTCTCTTCTCTTTATCTTTTCTACCGCTGCCACTATAATAGTCCCAACAGGAGTAGACCAGTAATAGTGTAAACAGGACATTGACAGCACCAATTTCGCTGGCCTCGAAGGGCTTGTAAAGACCGGGCGCAGACTAAGCAAAAGAAACAGTACAAAGAAAAAAAAAACAACAAAAAACAAAAAGCAAAATAAAGCAAAAATAAAACAAAACATAACCAGGAAGTGAAACAGGATTACATATCAAGAATTTGATTTTGCTGTGCGGTACACAACTAACAAGACTAAAAAATAAAATAGTTTATTTTGCTTTGCAAAATCAAATCTTTTAATCACACACACACACACACACCTATCTACCTATCTATCTATATATATACACACGTACGCACGCACACACACACACACACACACACACACACACATGTACTTATATGTATCCAATGGGTAAGCAGATGGTATTGTAAGCGAAGCGTGTAACATCAAAATTGAATTAATGCTCGAACTGGATAGATTCTTAAAATCCTATCTCCCTATCAGGGTAGAAATAATTCCGTGAAACAAGATTTGGCTTGAAGAAATGTGTAGTTCGAGCGTGTAATAAAGAGATAAATGGTAAATAAGCATGTAAGGCATTATATGATTTGTATCATTTATAATAAATACTTCAAAAAGGTAACCACTGAAATATTTCGCGAAGAAAATGTATTGTTGAAATTTTTGTACATCTGTTTAAGAAAACCCAGCGACTTTTGGGCATGCATACTGATGCAATGTGGATGCGCGTGGTTTAGTGGTTAGGGTGTTGGATTCATGATCGTAAGACTATGGTTTCGATTCCATGAGGTGTGTTGCGTTGTGTTCTTGAGCAAAACCCTTTATTTCATGTTGTTCCAGTGCACTTAGCTGGTAAAAGTGAGTAACCTTGCGACGGACTGGCATCCCGTCCAGGGAGGAATGTATACGCCAGAGAAACTGGGAAACCAGCCTTATGCTCCTTACGGAGTATATTCCTTATGGAGTATATTCCTTATGGAGTATATTCCTTATGGAGTATATTCCTTATGGAGTATATTCCTTATGGAGTAATGTGGACTAACCATACTGATGCAATAATACACACCGAACAAGTGGACAGTATTATGGCTGTGTGGTAAGTAGCTTGCTTACCAACCACATGGTCCCGGGTTCAGTCCCACTGCGTGGCATCTTGGGCAAATGTCTTCTACTATAGCCTCGGGCCGACCAAAGCCTTGTGAGTGGATTTGGTAGACGGAAACTGAAAGAAGCCCGTCGTATATATGCATATATATATATATATATGTTTGTGTGTCTGTGTTTGTCCCCCCAACATCGCTTGACAACCGATGCTGGTGTGTTTACGTCCCCGTAACTTAGCGGTTCGGCAAAAAGAGACCGATACAATAAGTACTAGGCTTCCAAAGAATAAGTCCTGGGGTCGATTTGCTCGACTAAAGGCGGTGCTCCAGCATGGCCACAGTCAAATGACTGAAACAAGTAAAAGAGTAAAAGAGTAAAAGAGTATAAGCATGATGCTTATTTGATCAATGGAAATGTTGAGATGCCGAATTTTTGTCTTCAGAAGAAGTGGCAAAATGTTATTGTTTTTCTTAGTAGTAGACGTATATTTAAGGGCAAAGAAAAGATCGTTAAAAAGACAGAGGAAAAGTAGAATTAGCGATTGTAAGTTGGAAGGAGGTATAGAAAGAAAGATTGCGAGATCAAGAACGATATGGATCAAGTAAAAGTGTGTGTGCGTGTGTGTGAAAAAGAGAGAGAGAGAGAGAGAGAGGGAGAGAGAGAGGGAGAG
>NC_068985.1:122704800-122706885 GCF_001194135.2 Octopus bimaculoides
GAGAGAGAGAGAGAGAGAGAGAGAGAGAGAGAGAGAGAGAGAGAGAGAGAGAGTGAATATAAGCATAGAAAAAGGAAAGAAAAATAAATGAGAAACAATAAGTAGAGAAAGATGAAGGAGTTAAATCTAAGTTTGAGAAAAATATAGGATTTATTAAATGGAGGAAAAAGAAAAAAGAAAAAAGAAAAAGGAAAGGCATTCCCTGATAAGTGAGAGGCAGATGACCTTATGACGTCCTTAGTAGAGTATAAAGAACCAAGTGCAGAGACCAGACAAGGCAGGAGCCACAATAAAACTGTAAAGAAATACAAGACAAAGACAAGAAAATAATGAATAGGAAGATAAAATGAAGAATAAAATGTAAATTAGAAAATGTATAATGGAGGGACTATAAAAGAGATAATGACAACTATAAACAGTTTTAAAGACATTATCATAAAAATAAAGGTATGTCATAGTTCTAAGAGACTCAGTATCTACATATAAATAGGTGAAGAAAGATATATAAAATGTAGAATGAGGATATTAAGTAAAAATACAGGTTAATAGCTACCGAAGAGACGGTTGAAGCATATATTGATCTTTGGTAAAATGCAAACTTTAAAAAAAAAAAATCAATGTCTACAGAATATAATTGCTTCAGGTTGTCTCTTATGGAGATTTCTATTATTGCTTAATATTCTCAGAGATACCTTGTTGCGCAGATTGCATGCAATGCAGTCAGCTTTGTAAGGTCTTCCAATCCTAATAATAGATCAGGTAATATTATAGGAAATGTTATTAGCCTCAAAGTTATGGATATAATTTACTAACTACGTGGGAGATTTGTGGATAATATTAGAAAATGAACTGGTATGAAGTAAGTGTCGTTTCTTGAAATCAGTGGAAGACCCAGTGAGTACTTTCGTTGAATTTTGGTGCCCAGTATGAGCAGCACATCTATAAAGGATATTCTATTGCAAGCAGTAACCACCAAAAGGGTAATTGTTAGGTACTCTAAAATTACAATTATTTGTGTCATGTGTTAAATTACCATTCCTATTCCACATAATATCAATTATATTATCACTACTACTCATGCAATTATTATTGTTATGATTATTGTCATTGCTATTATTAATATTTACGTGAATAAGAAGTCTATGATTGTTTTACTAATTATTATTATTATTATTATTATTATTATTATTAGTAGTAGTAGTAGTAATAGTGGTGCCGATGTTGATAGAATAATTCTTGGGTAAACTTTTATTTCTATAATTATTTGTAATCTTACTTTCGAGTGTGGCCAGGCCATAATTTCGAGGGCTCTTAAAGCGAGATACGCAGCAGTTTCTATTAGTACGGTTAATATTGCTACTACTTACAGACTTATTACAATTATTAGACTATTCTGAAGAACATTCAGCATGTCCACGCTTCCAGCTCGATCATATTATCACGTTCACTTGTTAATAATTTCTACTTGTATTAGTATGTACACTTATTTACTTAATACACATTATTAAATCAACAAATAGTTGCATTGTTGAAACAGCTGTAAAGAAATTTCAAAGCTTATATGTTTCTTCCCTAAATATACCTGTTGTTACGTTTATGTAACATCTTTTATTAATTATATAAATAATATAATGCCACATATACGTACTTTTCCATCCTATATTTCTTTATTACACGAGCTCAACGCTTTTTATAGTCAGCACTTGTTTCGCGGAACTATTTACAAGGTTGGATTTTAATAATCTGGTCTAGTCCGAACACTACTCAGGTATTCGGATCTTGTTCAAAACGGGGGCACCAGTATTTTCTTAACGAAACACTAACGAAACACTTTGAAACTTGGGACACTGGTAGAATGTGTCATATAAAACATCTTTTACTCTTAGTCTTCTTAACAAAAAAAAGGAATTCGCAAGTTATTCCATGTTAAAGTTGTCGTATTTCTGTAATTTCAACCAATCACTGACGTCTATTCAGCTGAATAGAGTTACTGCTGGGCGGTCATAAAAATGTTATTCCCTGTGACATATTTCATCAGGTTTAATCATAATTTATACGCATATATTGTTTATATAATAAATTACG
>NC_068985.1:122707695-122708697 GCF_001194135.2 Octopus bimaculoides
ATATATATATATATATATATATATATATATATATAGATATGTATATCTCTAAATATATGACGTGTGTGTATATATGTACGCGTGTATACTTACGTAAATATATGTATATATGTATGTATACACCCCTCTCTCTATATTTCTTTTCTTTCTTTCTTCCTTCCTTCCTTCCTTCCTTCCTTCCTTCCTTTCTTTTTCTGTCTTTCTGTCTGTCTGTCTCTCTGTATGTATATATATTTGAGTACACACGCGCATACACACACGCACACACACACATGCACACACACACATGCACACACACACATGCACACACACACACAAACGCGCACACGCACGCACACACACATCTCATACAAGTGCTGGAATTGAATCTATAGAAATGCGCCTAGAACCAAAGCCAGCGCCCAAATCCCCGCCTCCGCCATATTTCATAAGATTCTGTATCAGATTGATATCTCGGTAACGTTAATTTGCTTATTAAAATCGCAAGATGTGAATCGTATGCAGCAATAAGATTTTGGTCTTTACATCTGCAACAGCAGATCTGTTATTTATTCATTTATTTATCTATTTATTTTGTCGTTGATAATAGTAATCGTAGCGTTTATGGCAGCTTGCATAGCAATGATAATAGTAGTGTTGTTGGTGGTGTTGGTTGAGTTGTTCAAATACAAGCGCTGAACATGTCATGGTAATTAATGCCAACAAAATACAAGGAGACATACCGTAGAAAATCGCTAATAAAAAGCAAAAAAAAAACAAAAACAAAAAAAAACGAAGAAAAACATACAAAACCCCCTACTCCAATAACAAACAAATGAAGTAAAAACCAATTTCGTCTGACGCTACACAGTATTATAAGATAATCTATGAAGATATTTGTGGATATGATAAATTTTATCTGTTATCCTGAACCAATTAAACTCGTATCTATTACATCTATTACATTTGGTAGGCAGCAAACATATTCTTTATTTTTCTCCATTAAAACTATAATTCAATAAA
>NC_068985.1:122708797-122710034 GCF_001194135.2 Octopus bimaculoides
ATATATATATATATATATATATATATATACAAGAGTTATGGAACCTCAGAAGTGGTTAAATCCAGGTGAGGTATACACTCCAGCTACTCTTCAGGTCAGGGCTACATTGTCGCAAGGAGGTACATATTGACGCAAAAATGATTCAATCAGAATATCAGCTCATCCTTCATCGATAAAGAGAAAAAATCCGCAACCTTCCGTCTCAACAAACCAGTATTGTTCTTGAAAGTTGTTTTTTTTATATACACTACGGATTGCTCGAAGCCAACTTTCTTCCTACACCTCGATCCTTGGATCTTCCATCTCTCTCTCTCTCTCTCTCTCTCTATATATATATATATATGTTTGTGTGTGTGTGTGTGTGTGCGTGCGCGTGAGTATGTATGTATATATGTATGTATGTATTTCTCTCTCTCTCTCTCTCTCTCTCTCTCTCTCTCTCTCTCTATATATATATATATATATATACTCCAAGAAAGTTAGGGGAACATGTAGGTACCAGGGAACATGTAGGTACGGGAATGCTTATATACACATATGTGTATGTATGTATGTGTGGGTGGGTGGGTATATATATGTGTCCTTATGTATAATAACAATAACAATTGACTCATTGGTGTGCATGTATGGACGTTTACGTATGTACATTTAAATGTATTTATGTTTATTAATTTATGTATATCTATATATGTCAAAGTATGCATGCATATGCATATATATGTGAGTTTTTATGATTTTTATATGTTTGTTTATGTTTATATTTGTATATTGTAAATTAGCTTCATGAACTTTGTAAATCTCTGAAGAGGCCTAGCGAATCATACATGTTACCTCTATTTCATCCATTTCATCTATCAATTACTCCAGCTTACTGGAGTTATATAGATAGAATGAGGCTTGTCACTTCTAGGCCGAAACAGCTGTAAGACATTGTCCCTTCTTCGGTCACTAGATGTCCTTCTTAATTTTTAATTACTGATATGACATATGTCATATGTGTTTGTATATATTTTTATTGTCCTCTTAGTTGAAAAATAACAGGTAAATTGACATAATACAATGTCTGCAAGTTGATGAGTACCACATATTCCCCTCCATTTTCTTATTGCTATATATATATATATACATATATATATATATACATATAACTTGAGGATATAATTATTAAAAGGATTATATCAGTAGCTAGCGTACAAAATAAACACCATATCGGTAAAATTAATTTTTAAGTATCTAT
>NC_068985.1:122710820-122712471 GCF_001194135.2 Octopus bimaculoides
GTGCAAAAGGGGATGACGTCTTTATTCCAAGAATTCCTCTTACTCCATCAGGAGCAGACATTCCTTTTACATTCAGAAGACTACAATTCCCCCTTTGTGTGACTTTTGCCATGTCCATAAACAAATATCAGGGTCAAACATGGTCTGTAGCTGGTCTTCTCTTGGAAGAGCCCTGCTTCTGACATGGACAACTGTATGTTGGCTGCTCAAGAGTGGGCAGCAACAAGAAACCTATTTGTATATGCTCCACAAGGGAAAACAAGGAACATAGTTTACAATGAGGTGTTATAATCACAACAGTAAGAAAGTATGTACATGATCACCTTTTACGAAACTTCATTGACTTTCATATATTTATATTGATATACATATATATACGTGTGTTTGGGTGCGTGTGTGTATATACATCTCTATATATAAAGATGATGCGTAGTCTAGACGGCGTTTTTAGATTTCATTATTCTCTTTAACCCGGGCAACGCCGGGTATTTCTGCTAGTATAATTATAAAAATATAATAATAATTAAGGTCGTTGGAATGCCAACGCCTATACGCTAGAAGTAGTTGTCAAATGTTTACAAGCCACTCTAAATTTGTTCTCGATTTCAACACAAGGCTGAATGCGAGGTAATAGGCAAGAAGATTCCATGATGGAGAAAAGACAGACAGATAGATAGACAGACAAACAGACAGACAGACAGACAGATAGATAGATAGATAGATAGATAGATAGATAGATAGATAGATACACATTTAAGAAATGTCGCTTGATTTTTCTCTTTAATATGAATAGTAAAGATGTAGCTTTTCAGTTTTGCTAGTAACCTACACTTTTTTGCACAGATGTGGTAACGATTCACGTCTCTTACAGCAGGTGTTCAGAAAGCTTAACATCTACTCTAACACATTCCTTTTTTCCATCATGGAAATTTTCATTGAGGTTTTTAATTTCTTTTTTGCCATCTTTGGCTACGGCTTGGCATAATATGCAACATGTAATAGAAACGTTAAAGAGCAAACGATGCCACTGCTTGATGCTTCTTAATTGAGGAAAGTCCTTACAGAGGGCCAATTCCTAGAGTGTACATTAACGAATGCAAACAAAATGGTAGGTGTTACATCAGAGTTTTTCTTGTTAAAAGATTTCTAAACAAAGACTAAGGGGTTCCTGGCTCCCAGGTGTTTGATGGCCATTCATTCTACTGAGTTCATCTACCCGGTGACAGGTTTTTGTCTTCTTGTCCAGCAGGTTGTCCAAAGAAAAGCCATACGAAAGATTGCCGTACGAAAGATTGTATTGAGTAACATGATGCCAGTAGAACTAAAGTATACACACGCACATATACAGGGTTGGCCAAAACTCACCTGACAGTGAATCAAGATCATTTAATTCCAAGATTAAAACAAAAACCTTATTTTATATGAGACTTCGCTAATAAATAGTCAAATATTGAAAACAAAACCGTGATTTTAACTCACAGTATTCAATTATTAAACATTCATAATTGGCATGAATAAATAAAATTGAATATTAAGTATTTATGGAATTTTGACTTATTGTCGGCTGCCTTTTGGCCAACCCTATATATATGATGTGTATTGATGTGTAAGCGCGTGTGTGTATTATATATATATATATATATATATATAT
>NC_068985.1:122712886-122715258 GCF_001194135.2 Octopus bimaculoides
TATATATACATACATACACATACATAATACCTTTATATACATATACCCGTATATATGTATACATGTAAGTGTGTATGTATGTATAATAAACAAAACCGGAAGGATAGTTCAAACCCTCACAACTCATGTTTCAACTGTGTTTTATTGCAAATACGAATCCGTTGCGTAACTTAATAAATAATGTGCAGATTCGTATCGTCACATAACCATTTTTTAGGTGATAGTCTGTCAAATATATATACAGATATATATTTGAAAAAATGAATAGAAATGGACATATTTCGGGATGGTCAATTTTTTTTTGACAAACGATATTTGTGAAAAAAAAACAAAAACAAAAAATAAATAAATAACCATCCCGAATTATAACATCTGCTTCAACACACGGTTTCACATCAGTTATCTTGGAACACAAATTCATAAACGAATAAAAATGGCTTTTCTGATAATTTTTCCACTTTAATAATTGGATGTTTATAAGTTTACACACACATGGCTATGTGTATGTGTGTGTGTGCGTCTGCATATACACATGATGGTGATGGCTGTCCACTCGTGACCGAAGAAGACCATTGCCGACCTTCAGAAACATTGTGCGCTCTAGGACTAACTTATATTTTGCATTTGCGGCTCCGTTGGTGGACAATGAGCCCTGCTCTTGACAAGCATACACGACTGCAAACATTGCAGATTAAGCTTTCCCCATTCACTATATGAGCCGTGCACTTGACATATACACATACACACATACATACACACATACATATATACATACATACATACATACATACATACATACATACATACATACATATACTCATGCATATTATTTAGGTAATATTACGTCTGATGATGTAAGGCAATAGGTTCACACAAATAGTGCTCTGGTTGACTTGCTACGTAAAACAACTTGAATTACAGTTGAAAGTAGGGAGAAACTTTTCTCTGTGCTTCACTAGTAGTAGGCCAAAGCCCACTACTAAGGATCTAGCTCATTCGCTCTCCGATGATGGAATAAATTGCTACTAGATAGATAGCTATCGTTCGCTTCCAGGAAAATGTACTATCTGCGCCATCTACTCTTAAAACAGCTGCTTTAACGGTATATTACCATGAGCATACCATCCGATTTATTATTTAATATATATATATAAATATATAGTTTTTGGGAAAAGAACCAAGGTTCATGAACCCATCGATGAAAATCCACTGTCACATATAGAATAATTAATAAACTAAAGCACAATAAATAATATATATATATGTATATATATAGTCAACGAAAAACGGAAGATGGAAGATACGAGAATTTTATTAATCCCTACAGTTGTTTCGACACATCTAGCATCGATCCCTCACGGGTGGGATACTGAACAACTGGTTCAAGAGCATCCCACGGTGCAGATGTGTTTTTTCGGGTGATAAACAGACAGATAAATAGATAGGTAGATAGATAGATAGATAGATAGAGAGAGAGAGAGAGAGAGAGAGGGAGAGAGAGAGAGAGAGAGAGACAGAGAGACAGACAGAGTGAGAGAAATACATACATGGATACATACATACACGCATACATACATACATGCATAGATACATACAAACATACATGTGTATGTGTGTGTGTATAAATATATGTATATATGTGAATATGTGTAAATATATATAAATATATATATATATATATAGAGAGAGAGAGAGTCAAACAGGTGAGATCCGGAGATTCTCAATATAGAAAACACTTTGTAGCGCTCAAATGATTTGAACTCACACTCCGAAACCTTAAACGAGGACCAGGTCCGTGGAAATAATGATGCAAATAAACAAACAAACACGCTTGGGTCTGATATACAAAATATGTATACATGTATATGTGTAAATAGAGAGAAAGTAAGGACTGAAAATTTTCAGACGATTAATATTCAAGTATAAATATATAGATATTACGGAGATGTACTTGCATAGCAGGTGACCTGATCTGAGATCGTATGCTGGAACGAAAACAATTGCAGCGTGGAAGGTGTTTACAAGCCATTTAAAATAACACACAAAAGCCGTCAGATTCACTTCAACATTTAAATTTAATTTGTCAAAATATTTTCGTCGCTTTGAGACCGCGACCTGTTCACTGACAAAATTGTGCTGCATATAGATATTTATATATTAACAGAGCTAACATACGCTGGGTGCAAAAGAGATAGAAAATGAAAGGGGAAAAGGTGTGGTGTTACAAGCCTTTGTACTCTGTGTAAGTTTCATCTATTAATATATAAATATCTATATATTTATACTTGAATATTCATTGTCTGAAAATTTTCAGTCTTTGCTTTCTCTCTAATTTCATGTATGTATATATATATATATATATATATATATAT
>NC_068985.1:122715447-122716762 GCF_001194135.2 Octopus bimaculoides
TATATATATATATATATATATATATATATATATATACAGAGAGAGAGAGAGAGAGAGAGAGAGAGAGAGAGAGAGAGAGAGAGAGAGAGAGATATGTGTATGTATGTATGTAAATATATGCTTACACATACATATATGTATATAAATATGTGTATATGCACACGCACTCACACACACATGCATATACTCTTATTGAAACTGCAAAATTGTCACAATCTTTAATACGTTTTCATATTTGAGTACAATATTTTCCACCTTGTTTTGCACTGATGTGTTCACTTGTGTGTGTGTGTGTGTGTGTGTGTGCGTATTTTATGGACTCTCAAGTCGCTTGTCGACGTATGGGGGTTCTGCAATTTCTTGCTGAACAGTCACACAGATGATTGATGATTTGTTTATAGTGATCAAATGTCCGTGTTCATATAAGCTCACCCTCTTCATCAAAGGAACATCGCCTGTACAGTTGAACAAGTGTGTCGCATGTAAGATGTCGAAATGATCGTAGAGCAACTGAAAATGGATATTTTACTAAAAAACTCAACCGGCCGCCTGGTGCGGGAATCGAACCCATGAACTAGCGATCGTGAGTGCAACACCGTAACCACCAGGCCGCTCGCCTCCACTACCTAAATTCGACCCATGCCTTGTGACTAAAATGTGGAGGACGGAGGCTGTATAGGAAACTGTAAAGTGAACTGTTCCAATAATTCAATGGGGAGTGTCATGTCTCCTTCGGTGTCACACTTATATTGAGCAGGTACTTCAAATAACTGAATCCTCATCGTCGAAACATGTGGAGAACCATTTCTTTTAGTGATATTCATTGTGATGCTGAAGAGGGGAGGTAAATAATGGTTTCAGTAGTAGTTTGGTGATAGTGACATAATAATAATGGTGATGATAGTGGTAGTGGTGGTGGTGGTGGTGGTGGTGATAGCAGTGGTGGTGGTGTTGGGTATGATGGTAGTAGTGGTGGTAATAGTGACGGTGATGATAGTTGTGGTGGTGGTAGTTGTGGTACTATGGAGGAAAGATAAATGATTGTATTAGTAGTAGTTTTCGTGATGGTGATGGTGGTGGTGGTAAGGGTGGTCGTAACGACGGTGGTGGTGGTAGTTGTGATGATGATGCTGGTGGTGGTATGGCGGTAAGATAATCATAGTTTTAGTCGTAATTTTTGTGATGGTGACTGGTGGTGGTAAGGGTGGTCGTAACGACGGTGGTGGTGGTAGTTGCGATGATGATGCTGGTGGTGGTATGACGGTAAGATAATCATAGTTTTAGTCGTAATTTTTGTGATGGTGACAGTGGTGGC
>NC_068985.1:122717055-122718714 GCF_001194135.2 Octopus bimaculoides
CGATGATGATGCTGGTGGTGGTATGACGGTAAGATAATCATAGTTTTAGTCGTAATTTTTGTGATGGTGACAGTGGTGGTGGTAAGGGTGGTCGTAACGACGGTGGTGGTGGTAGTTGTGATGATGATGCTGGTGGTGGTATGGCGGTAAGATAATCATAGTTTTAGTCGTAATTTTTGTGATGGTGACAGTGGTGGCGGTGGTGGTGGTGATAATGGTCTCTTTGATGGTGATGGTACGATGGTAAGATAATGATAATTTTGGTAGTAGTTTTGGAGATGGTGACATAGTAATCTTGGTAGAGGTGAAGGTGGTGGTAGTGGTGGTGGTAGTGGCTGTGGTGTTCAGAAATTCCTTCTTCCTTGCCACCTGCATATCTATCGCTTGTATTCCTTATTCCTTCATTCTTTTTCCCTTCATTCCTGCATTCTTCCTTCCTTCCTTCATCTCATTTGCCTTTTATTCTGTCTTCCTTTCCTTCGTTCCAAATAATTCTCTTCTGTCTCTTCCCCCCTCTCTCTCTCCTCCGTCACCTCTCTTCCTATCCATTTCCCTTTTCTTTTCCTTCCGTCTCTCTCTTCTGCCTCTCTCCTCCCTTTCTTTCGCGTTCTCTCTCTCTCTCTTTCTCTGTCTCCGTTTTCCATATCTCCCTCATCTCACACCTTACCTCTCTTCCTATCTCTCCCTCTTCTTCCCTCTCCAACCACCACTCCCCTCTCCCCTCTCCTTCCCTTCTGTTTCCTTTTTATTCTCCTTTTTATTCCCCTTTCTCTCCCCGTTTATCTCCGTCCCCCTCTTTCTTCTGTAACACTCTCCTCTCCCTCCATCTCTCAACCCTCTCCCGCCTCTGCTTCCTCCCCTTCTCCTTACTCCTTCTCCCCTTTCCTCCCCCCTGTCTCTCCCACCTTCCTTACAACAACCAGTAGCTGATGGCCAACACCATCATCAATACCAATGTACAACACTGCACTCTCGAGTACACGTTACCATGACAACCGATTCCTTCACTTCTCCATTTTTTCTTTCCTCAACAGTACCCGGTTCCTTAATAATTGGAGAATCTATTGAGCATGCGCCGTGTCTGAAGAGTAGAAACATATTCAGTTAGATTGTTGAAGGTTGTTGTTGCTGCAATAGTAGTAGTAGTAGCAGCGGTAGCAGTAGTAGTAGTAGTAGTAGTAGTAGTAGTAGTAGTAGTAGTAGTAGTGGTTGTTGGTGGTGGTGGTGATGGTGATGGCTTGAAGTTGGAGCGAGTAGGTGAGTGTATGCGTATGTGTGTGTACATGAGTATGTATATGTGTGTATGTATATATATGTGTGTATGTATGTATATATGTTTATATATATGTATATATGTTTCCTTCTTTCTTATGTTTGTCTCACCTTGCTAACTATATGTATATATGTATATATATATACACATGTATGTGTATATATACATATATATGTGTATATATACATATATGTATATATATAAAACAAATAATAAATGAGTATATGCATATATACGTACAGGTAAGTGCATACCTACGTCTACCTGTATACATAGATGCATATCTGGGTACAGGACATTGCAAACAAAACATAGACAAAAAAATAATAATAACGAGAGTACAGAAAACACACAGGCCACGTAGAGAACATTTTCCTTCATCGGCT
>NC_068985.1:122718916-122721305 GCF_001194135.2 Octopus bimaculoides
TATATATATATATATATATGTATATATACACATATATGTGGTGGTAGTGGTGGTGCTTTTGTCGTGTAACTTTTTGAACAGCCCAAAGCGCGCCCCGCAATCTAGAACACACCGTGTCTCAGTATATGGCCCTCCACCCACCATACATGGGTTCGTAGTGCGGGATGCAACGATACCTGGGGGTAGTGTAGCCGATGGCGGTATGGCCGATTACCTAACTTTAGTTTGATGGTCGATAATTTTGGTGATGACGTTGCTAAATTCAGTTGAAAACTATAGTGTTGGTTTTGTTGTTGTTGGTAGTGGTGGCATAGTATTGGTGTCAGTGGTATAGTAGTGTTAGTTACAGTGTATAGTGTTCATATATAAAATAGTACAATAGTGTCATTGATAGAAGTGGTGCTACAGTGTTGTTGTTGAGAGTACAAGTGTTGTTGTTGGCACAGTGTTACTTCTAATAGTGGTAGTGGTCGGATAGTGTCGTTGTTAATGGCGTAATATTGTTGTTGTTATTGTAGATAGTGGTAGTATAATGTTGCTCTTAGTGGTGTTGTGGTGGTGTTGTTGGTGGTGGTAGTGATGGTGGTAGTAACGTTGTTGTTGTTGATAATATTTATAGTAGTGATAATGGTGGTGGGGATATACTGTGGTTGATGCTAGTGGTAGTGGTGGTTATGGTAGTGGTGGTGGTGGTTGTGGTGATGGTGGTTGTGGTGATGGTGGTGGTGGTAGTGCTTGTGGCTTGTTGATGACGGTGTTGGTATAGTGTTGCTGTGGTTGTTGTTATTGTTATTGGTGGGCGTGATTTTTTGGTGGTCTTCTGATGGTTTTTACTGCTAAACTCTAGTGGTTTGATGGTGGATGGGGGTGACATAGTCTTAATGTGTTTGGTTGTGATGAAGGAGAATTTTTATTCACTACCAATATTTTAAAGAGTTTTACTAATGTCTAATGTTATTAGTGTTAATGGTCGCAGCTGTGACGTTGCTATGGAACAAGCAGCAGCAGCAGTAGTAGTAGCAGTAGTAGAAGAAGTTCTCGTATAGTAAATGTTGGCGTCGGTGAAGGCATCGATGGTATGGTGAACTTACAGAATAGTTACTGCGCCGGACAAAATGCTTAGCGACATTTCTTCTGGCTTTACATTTTGAGTTCAAATTCCGCCGAAAGTTAACTTTGCCTTTCATCCTTTCGAGGTCGATAAAATAAGTATCAGTTGAGTACTGGAGTCGATGTAATCGACTGTTACTTCTACAAATTTCAGGCCTAGTGCCAAAATTTAAAATCATCATCATCATCATCATCATCATTATTATTATTATTATTATTATTATTATTATTATTATTATTATTATTATTATTTAGAGACGTCTTTGATGCCGGCGGTGTTGGCTATATCAGTAGTAGTTTTAATGGTAGAATTAGTGAAGTTGTTACTGATACACGCAGATCGTAGTGAAAGTGTTACTAGCGTTGGTGGCAATGATGATGATGATGGTAGTGATGGTGGTGGTGGTGGTGGTGGTTGGTGTGGAGCTAGTTATGGTGGTTGTTGTAGTGAACAAGGAGAAATTGATACAATAATCAATATGATCAAAATGGTGGCCATAGTACGGATTTATAAACGTGGAAACAACCAGGAAGAAAATTTGAAAGCGCAGAAGTAGTAAAATGAGAAAGAAAAGAAAGAGTAGAGTATTGACATAAGAAGAAACAGGGTTACTGAAAAAAGATTAAGGTATTTCCCTTGGATTAAAGACCAGATGTTCCAACTACTTTCATATGTATATAAAAATAAAATTTTAACCTGATTTTATTATTTCTTTCTAATTACTGATTCTTTCTTTCTAATTTTATCACAAAGCTAGCAATTTTGAGGTCAGGGTTAAGTCAATGACATTGACCGCTGTACTCAATTGGTACTTTTTATCCATTTCAAAAGAGTGATGGGCAAAGTCGATCTCGGTGGTATTTGAACTCTGAACGTAAAGAGTCGAAAAAATATAGTAAAGGACTTTGTCCAGGATGCTAATAGTTCTGCCAGCTCTATCGGAATAGAGTGCCTAGTAGAACTGTTATAAAAGTTTGCCTCCTTAGCACGGCCAGAATAATCAGGAAAGTATTAGATAGTCGAAAAGAACAGAGAGCATGGTACCGTAGTCTGCAAGCAGCAAGCCCGCTACGCATGCAAGACTCTAGGAGTTCCAACAAAACATGAGATTAAAAAAAAAAAAAACACTGCAGCGAATAACAAACAGCATGGACGTGAGACGGCCGAGCTTCCCAGTAAGATAGGTGAAATCTGAAACCATCACGAAGCAGGAATTAAGAATCCGCAAAAGCAATAACTATGTTTTAATGTAAGCCATCTCTGGAGACCGAAAGATTT
>NC_068985.1:122721358-122724731 GCF_001194135.2 Octopus bimaculoides
AAAATAACTTCTCTCAGATGCGCCCCCACAGCAAAACGTGCGTGAAAATGTAAACACGTGGACTGCAATGCCACAATACCAAAACTGCGAGTAAAATTTTAATCACATATGCATCCATATCTCTACAAATCTTCTATACATATGTCCATTGCTGTTTCTCGGTCTCTCGCTTATACATAAATAATGATTATAAAGTTTATACAACCTACACACGAACGCGTACATAACAAGCACCGAACGCACGGTCTTTAAATGTTTTAAACGAAAGAGGCGACGAGCCTCATTCCTCTGAACTACTATGATCAGTATTCGGTGAAAAAAGCTATAAATTGAGAATAAAGAATGAAGGAGAAAGTAATAGTAGTGAATTTCGTCCAGTGAGCCTTGGACAATAGCTATACGAAAGAAATTTCAACACACGTTCAAGGGTGGTGTTTTGTAAAAAAATAAACGCTGTAAAGACGGACCCATCTCTTAATGTCACTACCCAAATGAATAACAAAACCAAAAAGGAACGATGGACAGATAACCATGAATGCAATGTAGTGATTTATGCACACTACAAGGCAACACTCCTCCAAAAACATACAGGAATAAACTCATACAGTAAATGCCCAATAAAATGAACAAACCCCACATGTGCCATAGAAGCCCGATGCCCAACAAAGAACACAACCTGCACTGCACAAACAACACAATACAAACACTAATACAACAGAAGATTCAAATCAAACCCCATAACAAAACATATTGATGCAATATAATATTCCCCAAACGGGGGAAAATGCAGCACACAACATCACCAGCACGAAATTGCAGCAAGTGACGCAATAGAAAGTTACTTGAAACTACTAGATGTCGAGCAATAATATTGGTGTTGACGATGGTGACAAACATTACTATACCTCAATTTATGATAGGCAAAAGTTTGCCAAGAAACTCTGGTTGTAACAACGAAAATGAGGCTGGACCTTTAACGGAAGGCGTCTCGCTCGGCAGTGGTTCAGAAAAGATGCAGACAGCTGTTATCCTAAGACAGCATCAGCAAATAATAAAGTAACGAGGAGGAAGTGGACCAGCGAAGAAAACTGGATAGTGATGTAGTGCTACTTAGAGCCTAAAAGAAGAGGTTGTAGAAAATGGATGTTAGCACTTTGGGTAGAGAAGGGTGTGTTTAAAGTGACTGAGCAGAGACTAGTAGACCAAGCTAATGTTATAAGGAGAAGAAATGAGTTGAAAGAACTGGAGGTGGACAAGATCACAAGAGGACTGGAAAAGAAAAACCAGGCAGAAGAAAAGACAAACAAGATAAGAGATACAGTTCAAAACAAAGAACCTGAAGGAAAAAATAATTATAGCATTACCAGTCAGGAAGGGACAACTAGCACCAGCGATTTAAGCCATTTAAGAGAGGAGATTCAGAAGATTTTAGATAAGTTGCAATAAACCATGAGTAAAGAAGAAAGAAAAGATTGCCAACATTAAAAGATATCAACAGAAGGAATCGGCTAGATATAACTAGGAAAGCAGATTTTGTTATCAGTAGGATAGATACTAAAATATATAGGTCACACTAACTTATCGATCTATGCAGGAGGGATTGTAGTTACTAGAAAATTAGATATTCTACAAGGAAAGACTAGAAACGAACACATGTAGAAAAAGGAGACTACAAAATAAAGTGAAGACTTTAAGATAGGATCTGAGTTGAATAGAAGCCTGCAAACTGAACAAGTTAGGAAACAAAATTTTAATCTTCTCTTGGGAAAAGATACTAAGTCAAAGAGAAAGGATTTGGGACAATCATGGAAGAGTTGAAACAGTATATCATATCAGTAACAAATAAGCTTTCCAGATATCAGAAAAGAATAGACCAATACCAACAGAATAGATTATTTGAGACAGACCAGAGGAGATTTTATAAGTAAATAAATAGTAAAGAAGAAAGTACTGAAGATGAGAAACCTAATGTAGAAGAAGCTAAAAAGTTCTGGAGTAATATTTGGGATAAGTCAGTTAATCATAATGGAGATGCGGTGTGGTTAAAGAACGTGAGCGAAGTTGTGAGTAAGAAGCAGCCAGATCTAAAACTAACTAGTGCATTAATGAGTAAAGTACAAGGAAAAATGCCGAATTGAAAGGGCCCAAGGCCAGATTTAGTTCAAGGGTACTGGTTAAAAAAATTTAGATGGGAGGCTGAGGGAACAACTTTAGGATTGCCTTAATGGAGGAATAATATCAGATTGGATGACTAGACGGAAAACAATGCTCCTTTTGAAAGTCAAAAGCCTGGATAACACAACTGGCAATTATAAACAAATCGCTTGCTTACCATTAGTGTGGAAGCTGTTGACAGGATTGCTTTCAGAAAGCATTTACGAGCACCTTGACAACCAGAATTTACTGCTAGAAGAACAAAGAGGTTGCAGGAAGAAGGCTAGATGAACGCATGATCTATTATACATAGACAAAGCAATTTTAAATGAAGTAAAATCTAGAAAGAAATGTTTTTTAATAGCACGTATAGATTATAACAAAGCCTACGACTTAATCCCACACTCATGGATTGAATATATTCAGTATTGCAGACAATATACGAGAATAATTAGCTTTAGCATAAAGAAATAGAAAGTAGATCTTTACTCAGGTGATACAGACTTGAGGAAAGTTAATATCAGGAGAGGAATTTTCCAAGGCGACGCGTTATCCCCTTTAATATTTCTCTTATCTTTAATGCACCTCAGCTTAGTATTAAGGAAGGCAAAAGCAAGGTATCAGTCCAGAAATAGTAAAGGAAAAATTAACCATCTGCTCTACATGGGTGATCTGAAGCTTTTTAGTACGAATGAAAAAGAAATAGATTCCTTAATACAAACTGAAAGGCACTCCAGCAAAGATATACGCATGGAATTTGGCATAGTTAAGTGTGCAATATTAGTTATGAAAAACTAATATTGCACACAGGTAGTCAACAGATGGTGAAATTAAGACAAAAAGGCCGGATATAGTTGTCAGAGATCATCAAGAAAAATGTGCTTTCTAATCGATGTATCAATATCAACAGATGACAATGTTTCTCTAAAAGAAATGAAGAAACTTTCAAAATACAAAGATCTGGAAATAGAGGTAACTCGAGTGTGGAGCCTAAAAACAGAAACAATTTCTATCATAATAGGTGCATTAGGTATGATGAAAAATATTCAGACAAATACATAACAAAAACACCAGGACTAACAAGTATATATAACATACTGAAAATGGCACTACTATGTACCGCACACATCCTACGTAAAACGCTTTCAATACAGTAAAAATAAGATCTTCACAACAAACCACAGCACATACCCAAGGCACACAGAGCTACGCTCGGTAG
>NC_068985.1:122724741-122726207 GCF_001194135.2 Octopus bimaculoides
GCACGTTATAAAAATAAAACTACTGAACAATAATAATAATAATAATAAAAACACACAATGTAAAGGACCCATGGATTGATAGAATATCTACAGACTTAGACTCCTCAGAAGAGCAAAAGTGGGAGGGTGTCAAAGTAGAGGATGTAAGACCTGCTCTCAGGAAGTCAAGTAAATGGAAGTCTCCAGGAAAGGATAAAATTCCTAACTTCTGGTTGAATGCCTTCCCAGAGAGCCATGAACTGCTAACAAAACTTTACAACAATGTTTTGCAACAACCTAGTATCTATCTATCTATCTATCTATCTATCTATCTATCTATCTATCTATCTATCTATCTATCTATCTATCTATCAACACAAACACACAAATGCATATGCACAAAGAAACGAAAGTGTGCACGCGCGAACGTGTGTGGTATTCAGGTAGATATTGATGTCGCAATATGCCATTTCAGTTTTCTAGTAGTCGAGAAGAAAACTTACGTTGATTTTGCGTCTGAAACCTATAAGTAAAACCCATATTTACTGCCGGAGTGGTGGGATCAGAACGTTTACTCTTTGACTTGGCCATGCTGTATAGCTGTATCAATCCTGACATTTATATGTTTCTGTGGAGCTTGCATTTATAAGAACAAGTACGGGGTACCATCCCAGATCTCTGAACATTATTCTGTAAGAGGCCTGAAGTAGCCAGAATTCAATTCAAAGGAAAACTGAGTTTTAGAAAGACATAAAGAGATTAAGAATTCTTCTGTTATCAAACAGGAAAATAATGACCTTTTCAAAATGTCAATTTTCCTATTTTGAAAGATATTAAAGTATTACATAACCAACATGTTTAATGGCAACACAGACGTAAGCAGGTATAAGACGTGACCTTGAAATGTAATATAATTGTGTACTTCTCAACAAGAAGCCGAATCGAGGCTAGAGTTTTGTTACCATACCTCACATTACGTCAACTCTAACCAAATACTGAAATTACATTCTTCGTGTAAAGGAAGTTATTTTTTTTATTGAAATTTCCTTTGATTTCGAGAAACTGATGTAAAAGAAGGAAGACGAGAAAATAACCCCGAAAGCAAGATCTGCGAAAGTAAGTGCAAAGAAAACTAACAGAAAAACAAAATAAGCAAATATGCAATCGTACAGGTGTTGTTATCGCTTTGTGGTTAAGAAATTCGCTTAGTAACCACAAGGTCCAAGATTCGATCTCTTGCGCGAGATCTAGAGCAAGTTTCCTCTCCTGTAGATTTGAGTCCTGAATGGAAGTTGAGAGGCAGAAAGTACATGGGAGCCCATCGTGTAAATGTCTGACTGTGTGTATAAATCAATAAATATGTGTGTATAATATATCTATATATAACTATGTATGTATCTATCTAATATGCATACACACATGCACACATATGCATATATACGCACACATATGCACACACACACACACACACACACACACACACACAC
>NC_068985.1:122727168-122727806 GCF_001194135.2 Octopus bimaculoides
ACACACACACACACACACACACACACACACACATATATATATATATATATATACGTATGTATAATTATATTATAGCAATTAGAAAATGTATGGGAATATGTGGTACTCATCAACTTGCAGACATTGTATTATGTCAATTTACCAGTTTATTTTTTAACTAAGAGGTCAATAAAAACAATATACAAACACATATGACATATTGTGTTATATCAATATTCGGTCACTAGATGTCCTTTTTAATTTTAATTACTGTATGCTTTCTTCTTTCTTATTTGTGTGTCTTTCCTTACTAACGATCAGCCTTTTTGTATTTTGCAAAATACAAAATGGCTGATCGTCAGTAACGAAAAACACACAAATAAGAAAGAAGAAAGCAAAGGACCACTGATGAGGTCACAGAAGTGTGACGAAAGAACTCTGGCCGAAATACGATTAATGCAAAATAAACCCGAAGCAGATTAACACCAAATATATAGTGCGTGTGTTTTTATTGGCTAAACTGGCAACATGACCATCCCCAAATACAATAATATCTGTTTCAACACACGATTTCACATCAAGAATATATAAACGTATACACACACACACACACACACACGTATATATATATATATATATATATATATATATATATATAT
>NC_068985.1:122728457-122729163 GCF_001194135.2 Octopus bimaculoides
GTGTGTGTGTGTGTGTGTGTGTGTGTGATATAATATGTGACAATTATTTGGTTGCCATAATAAAACTCCGAGTTTCGGGTGTCGGGGCGGAAACCTGCTCCGGCATCTCTTCAGTTATCGAGGCAATTAAAATATGCTATGAAAATGACCGCTTAACAAAGGGAAATTACTATGTAAATGACCATAATTAAGACAAAAGAACTATTAGAATGACCATTAAATAAGGGAAAAGATCCCAAGGGGTGGAAGTAAAAGGTAAAGGAGTAAGAAAGCTCATAGCACGCGAGTGTAAGTGAGCATATCCATATATAGCATGTATGTTTTTCAGACGTGCATTTGAATATAACTGTGCGCGTATGGGTACGTGCACGTGTGTGTGTGTGTGTGTGTGTGCGCTCGTGTGTGTGGATTTGTATATGTGTACATACATGGTTGCATATATATGTGCATCTATTTGACGTATGTGTTGGTGCGAATGTGTGTGTGTTTCATGCGAGTCTGCGTGAACATAAGCATATAGGCACATGTACGTGGGAGTGCATGCGTGCATGTGTATGTACATGCGCGCACACGCGATTGCTATGGAAACCGAATAATTGTCACATATATATTACAAATAAATTCCTCTATTTACATAATACCGAGGTCTCTTTCATTGTTTTGTTGTCATACCATTACTATTGATATATATATATATATATATATA
>NC_068985.1:122730222-122731114 GCF_001194135.2 Octopus bimaculoides
TACAGAAGGCTTGTGTTACATGGTTAAAGTATATATTTAAATTATGTCAGAAAAATGTTAGAAAAATATTAGAAAAATGTTATAAAATCTTTTTGGTATATAAACATTGTATTTTGAGAAATAACCGGTTTCGTGTTGTCTTTTCAAATTTCTCTACTTCATTGTAACCTGTTCGCTACATGTATGTATGTATACACGCACACACACACACACAGAGTCTTTCATCTCTAATACTTTGGCGACAAATTTCTAGTTTGCTGGTATTCTCATGGTAGCTCACCTTACTTTTCTAAAATTTTTCCAAAGCTCATAAATGCACTTAGGACTTGTTTTCTGCTTTTCTTTCGATTTTCTACCCAGCTCATTTTCATACCATCTATACGTGTATTAGATTAAGATGATGTGTTGTTTAGATTTTCTGTCCTTCGCTATTATCTTTTCAATAAATCTCTTACAACGGTTGCAAGTGTGTATAGTATGTAGATGTTACAGTGGGAGACTGTTATGTCACTGTAATATCCATGTTTGTCACCTTATACTTTATATCGTATCTAAAGCGACGAGAATTGTCATCGATATCAACGTGTCATATTGCAATACTGTTCTCAAGCTTTCTCTATAGTTTAGTGTTGGAACCGATAAAGTTAATTAGGTACGAAACTATCTGCTCTTATGTTACTTTTGTAACTTTTCCATCGATTTAAAAATTACTTGTTCTCATGTTTTGGTGTCTATTTCTCCAGTCTTCCACCAAATCTATACGTTATTTACGAACATACATACACACATCATACATACATACACACACACATACACATATACACATGTATGTATGCATGTATGTATGTAGGTAGGTAGGTAGATAAGTATGTATATATATATATATATATAT
>NC_068985.1:122733958-122735791 GCF_001194135.2 Octopus bimaculoides
AATAATAATAATCATAATATTAATAATAATGATGGTGATGATGATGATGATGATGATGATGATGATGATGATGATGATGATAACATCGGAAAAATACCTTAGGAATGAGAACCCAGGTTCGAAATTTCCCCAGGACACCTGATGAAGGCTGGAGAGTACATCAGCCGAAAGATGAGGACAAATATCCGTCAAATATGAATAATGTAAATAATGTACATAATTCCTCATACAATATTTACATTATTTACATTATTTACATTATTTACATTTGACGGATATTTGTCCTTATCTTGTTTGTTAACACAACGTTTCGGCTGATATACCCTCCAACCTTCATCAGGTGTCTTTGAGAAATTTCGAACCTGGGTTCTCATTCCTAAGGTATTTTTCGATGTCATTATTATTATTATTATTATTATTATTATTATTATTATTATTATTATTCAGGTCACCGCGTGGTATCGAACTCTGAATCTTGGGGTTAGTAGCCCGCGTTCTTAACCACTACACCATATGCCCGGGCATATGGCGTAGTGGTTGACCCAGTTAAAACAGAGGTATCGCATCTTAGATATGAAGAGCTTCACTAACATCAAAAACAAACAGCAAAAATATAAACACTATCATCTTGCTATAAAAGAGTATTACCCTTCAATTATCTAACCATTACTTCAAAAACGCGTTACATTTTCTCAGCAAGCATATTCTCATTAGTAAATCAGAAATTAAAATAATTATGGATAGAAGAACATCTATTATTATCTATTATTAGTCTTTTAAACACACACATACACACACAAACATTAAGTTTGATATATATATATACGCACATACACATACATACACACACATACACACACACTCACTCACACTCACACACAAATACAAACATACACACGTACATATGCGTGGTTTGGTATTTGCCAGATTAAGACAAGAAAGTGTATCGGTTGTGCATGCCTTTGTATAGATAATTATATCTCTGTCGTGTGATTAAATCTAAACCACGGTATTACTTCGATATCCGAATGGAAACAAGCGACAAAGCAGAATATATATATATATATAGCAAGTGCACGAGCGGTTCAGACGTTTCCAAGATGGTCGAAAAAATGACGATATCAATGAACGTTCTGGGAGACCCTCAACCAGCAGAACTGAGATAAACATCGCAGATGTGCGTGTAGCTGTGAGGGAAAATCGTCGAATCACCATCCGTGAGTTATCAGAGGATGTGTAGATTAGTTGCAGCTCCATTCAGTCAATTCTCACTGAAGATCTGGGTATGAGACGCGTTTCTACCAAATTTGTGCCAAAAGTGCTTTCAGCTGACCAAAAAGACACCCGCTTTTCAGTTGCACAAGATCTCCATTGTGTCGAAATCGATGAAAACTTTTTGAAAGCTTTGCATACACCTCTGAGCAAGTATCGCCAAGCTTTTGGCAAAATTTGATGCAGATTCTCAGGTAACTTTCTCTGACATGGTCAATGCGACGATCACATGCTACACACCTTCCTTCCAAGCAGTGCTATAAACAGGGGAAGTGAGCTAGAACGTTAGAACTCAGTGCACATTCACAGCAGAGATCAAGGTCAATCAGTACGAAGCAGCTTCACTCTGCGTGCTTCAGCTTTGTTACAATGGCTGGCAACTATGGCAACTACTATGGAACACACACACACACACACATATATATATACTCACACACAGAGACATATATGCATATGCATAGACATTAATATGCATTTATATCGATATATGTGTATGTGTGCGTGTTTGTTATGTATTTTATATTTAAGCATACACACATACGCACCTATATATATATATAT
>NC_068985.1:122736500-122737533 GCF_001194135.2 Octopus bimaculoides
ACACGCACACACACACATTCATACATATATACATTTATCCATACATATATATATATATATATATATATGCATATATATAAACCCATACACACACATACACACGCGCGCGCACACACAATTTGTATGTATATGTATGTATATATATATTTACACACACACATACACACATATATATATGTATATATATGTATATATGTATGTGTGTGTGTGTTTGTGTTATGTATAAGCATGCATGTATCCATGTATGTGTGTAGGTACCGAATCAATGAAGAAAGAGCCGGTTTTAACCTAGAAACATGAATTTTTCATTGAAATTTAGAGAACGTCGGCAGAGTTATCTCGTAAGTATACATGCTGACACAGTGCATGTACACGTGATTGTCCAAGAACGCATGAGTACAGGCATAAATGATATTGCGTAGTGCTTAAGGGAGTCGTATTAACACTTTAAACTACTTCAATGTTTTACATATTTTGACTGTGGTTTTTATAACTTGCAGCTGTGTTTACTTTATTGGGTGAGTTCTTTCCGGTTTTCTGAAACGCAGTCACTGAAGAATTGTACAGAAGCAAAAGTGACGAAACCATGTACATATTGGAATATTCCATCGGGACAAGGTGAGAAATATCGAAAGAATATAATTGGTCATATCGATCCCTATTATGTTGGCGAGGAATGCATTCTTATCCTACTGGATATGACGGTAGTCTACAATAGATAGACTTTGCCTGATAATTATTAGGTTGTCAAGAAGTTCTTGGGGAATTTTTAATTTTGGTTTTAAAGGATGTATTTTCAAATTAATTTACGTTAAATTACTTTGACTTTATATATCATTTTAAAACCCGTTTTTCGCTCTATCTAATCGTGTTACTCTTTTTCTTTTTGAATAATTAGGCCATTTTTTCCGGGACATTGAATACAACATGGACAAAAAGCAAATTCGCACAATTTTCTTATTCCAGTTCAAGCTAGACCGAAAAGCTGCTGAAACAGCTTGCAATATCAACAATGTGTTTGGCCCAGGAACCA
>NC_068985.1:122738175-122740165 GCF_001194135.2 Octopus bimaculoides
CTGCGACTGGTCTTACCCATTGCAGCTTTTTGGATCCAGGCGAAACCATTTTGGCGGAGAAGTACTGTCAGCAAATGGATGAAATGCATAAGAAACTCCGACAACAACAGCCAGCATTGGTCAATAGAAAAGGACCAATTCTTCTCCACGACAAAGCTCGGCCGCACGTCGCACAACTGACCCTGCAGAAGTTGAACGAATTGGGCTACGAAACTCTGCCTCATCTGCCATACTCACCAGACCTCTCGCCTACCGACTACCACTTTTTCAAGCATCTCGACAACTTCCTGTGTGAGAAATGCTTCAAAAACCAAGGCGATGCCAAACACGCCTTCAACGACTTCATCACTACCAGAACGCAGGATTTTTACGCTACTAGCATAAATGAACTTGTTTCGCGTTGGCAAAAGTGTGTTGATTCTGATGGTGTTTATTTCGATTAATAAAGTTCTGTTTGAACCGAGATATGTGCATCTGAATTTAAAGGTTAAAAACCGTAAGAACTTTCTTGACAACCTAATACTTTAAATCGATGCTACAAGCCAGCAACCCACACGTTAATTCCAGCGTTGCTAAGGGCAGTGAACAATACTGCATGTAATACTTCGTTTATTTTGTCGTTCCTGGGGGAAATTAAAGGTAGAATCGAAGACTGCTAGATTTGAATTTAGGACGTCGTAACTAAATACACAAGACGTTTTGCCAGATGCTTTAACGATTCTGTGAAACCAAGTTTCTTTTTTTCCAGGTACGATGGCTGTGCTGCTTTTGGTCCACAGCTTATTTTCACGAAAGTTAAATATGATAAAGGAAGGCATTAAATTAAATAACCGATACGAAGTGTTCTGTCAAAGTCTTGAATGAACTATCTGATATTTAGAGAATAGAATGAATATTGAATCAACTTACTCTGAATTCATTTCCACATTGTCATTATTTATCAACAACCCTCTTTGTTTTGATAAATATAAATAATCACCGAACTGAAAACAAATAGAAAACAGAAAATGTTATTGTAATGAAACTGAAAATAATTAGTCATTATGTTTGCAAGTCATTCAACCGTCGTTTATTACATATTGTGACGATTATACGTAATGTCGATAATGATGGCGACAACGACGACACTAATGTGTCTTACATGTATTACAAACACGACTAAGTACTTCAACTGACCACACACACACAAAGAAGCAATCAATACAAATGAGTGTAAATTAAAAGTACGGTTATCGCTCGTATAATTTGGTAGGGTGTACCATATTTTCGTCAATTGTATTTAGGAGTTCACGTAATCGTGAGTAGACATAGAAACGCTCCTGGCTATTCCACCTTTGACGAAGCAGAACATCCAGAGCAGGAGAGTTACAGAGAGAAAGTATTGTATCAGTACAAGTACAGCATTTTAAAAATCAACTTCGGAAAAGATGACGGGTGAAGGTGACATCGGTGGGATTTCAAATCAGAGTGCAGAGAGCCGGAAGAAATATCGCAGTATATTAAATCCGTCACTCTAACAACTCTGCCGAAGTACAGTCTTACAAATGGATTGTACATAATTACAAATATTCGAGGCAGCGAGCTGGCAGAATCGTTAGCGTACCGGACAAAATGCTTCACAGCATTTCTTCCGACTTTACCCTCTAAGTTCAAATTCCACCAAGGACGACTTTGCCTTTTATCCTATCGGGGGTCTACAAAATAAGTACTTATTGAGCACTGGGGTCGATGTAATCGACAAGTCCCCACATCCCCCAAAATTTCCGGCTTTGTGTCTGAAGTAGAAAGAAAGAATTATTACGAACACATGTAAGCAAGTTGCCCTTAATATCACTATGAGTGAGGCAGAAACTGTTACAACGCTATGAAGAATTTCATTTCGTCGTTTTACATTCTTAGCCTAAATTCTATGAGGGTCAAATTTGTCATTCATACATACATACACATATAAAAACATGTATGTATATATAAAACATGTATGTATATATAT
>NC_068985.1:122740185-122742476 GCF_001194135.2 Octopus bimaculoides
GTGTGTGTGTATGTGTGTGTACACACACGCCACACACACAAATAAACACACACACATACACTTACACACACATGCACGCACACACCCACACCCACCCACCCACGCACCCACACAGAGTCGCATACCTATGTATGTATTTAGGAATGTATGTATCCATACGTGTCTACGTGCATAAGTACACACGCAAACGTGGGTCTATTCATATGAAAAAGAAAGTGAACAAAATAATATGACCACATGATTATCGGGAAAGTTGTAAGTTCAATTAAAAGACCCTGCTTTCGCTTAAGAGCGCAGGGTAAAGATCACCATTGCAAGCAATAGTTGAGTTAGTGGTAAAATATATAATAGAGAGCAAGCGTGAGATAGCTGCCTAGAAATAATTACGTAATGAAGGGAAATAATCAAAACATATACGATATTTGAATATATTATTAAAATATTCTTTTTATCCTTTCAGCAAGTAAGGGAGACAACTTCGGAAATGGTTCGGCCTTATCCAAATAAGTAGAGACATTGTCGTGGTTCCTAAAATACAGAGGGGAATCTCATTGAGCAAATGCACAATATTGCAAACAAATTGACAGACCGAACCTGATGAAACAGACTTATGATCAAATTATTACGGCCTTTTTATGATCAAATTATTAGGTCCTTTTTATGATCAAATTATTAGGTCCTTTTTATGATCAAATTATTAGGTCCTTTTTATGATCAAATTATTAGGTCCTTTTTATGATCAAATTATTAGGTCCTTTTTATTTCAGGCATAGTGTCTTCAGAGCTGTAATATAAAATGTGTTCTCATTTTTAAGACAAGATAATTATCCAACGAACAATTTATTTTCGTTTATCTCTGATATATTATGGAAAGTAATGTATGTCACAACATCCCATTCCTTGTTGAAAATGCAGGAATATGTTGAAAAAAAAAGCAAGGTGAGTTTCTCACGAGTGATCTTGTTTCTGTTCTTAGTTGATAGCAGTTCTCCACGTATACGAATGATACAAATTCCTTTTCATTCTTCCTCTCTGTAATAAATTGCCTTGTCAAAGGAAAAAGAATAAAGAAATAAAGGAAAAACTTTAAAAAAATCAGTACGGCAAAAATACTGATTACATAAGAGCACTATTAACAAATTAGTTTGTCGTGGAGTGATTCAAACTCACATATACATACATATACACATACGTACATATATGAACCTACACATATATGAACCTACATATACACATGCATGTATGTATGTATGTATGTATGTATGTATGTATGTATGCGTTCGTGTATTTGTGAATATAGTGTATACGAGTGCGTACGTACGTGCGTGCGTGCGTGCGTGCGTGCGTGCGTGCGTGTATATTCCCATTTGTATAGTCAGAGATGAGTGAAGGAAGGACAGATGTAGAACAGTGTAAAGATGTTGTAAAGAGTAGACATTTGATTGCAATAATATCACAGAACTGTCGGTCGCTATTGCAATTAAAAATCTTTATTAGAGTTCAGCCAATATGTCAGCTGCTGTGAGTTGTGAGTGATCAGCAATTTGTACAGCCGAATGACGGCGCCCGAAGAAGTCAAAGTAGTTATTAATGTCGCAGAAGCGAATCAATTTCGACGGCGTAAGGCATGGCTGTGTGTTTGAGAAGCCTACTTGGCAACTACGTGTTTCGAGTTCAATTTCACTTTTGGCAAGTTTTTCTACCATAATCTTAAGAAACCCAAAGCCTTGTGACAGTAATCTGGTAGATGTGTGACAGCCTGCCGAAGAGATTATCTCTGTTTTAGGTTGGTAAACTTAACACTACTACCTGGTCCCTGGAAGTCCATTCTGTCGAAAGGATTAAGTCTCTTGGTATGAGTATAACTACCTCCCTTCTCCCATCAATCTCGGGGTCCCAGTAAAACAGGGTTACTTTTTATTTGTTTTAGCCATCGATCCCAGTACTTATGTGTCTGGTGCTTATTCTATCGGTCCATTTTCCCAAACCGCTAGTTTATGGGAACATGCACAAACACAAAGAGACCCCCCTCACACGTAATACACACACACACACACACACACACACATATATATGTAAGAAACAAGTTAAAAATAATGGTCATTGCATATTTTTCCTTTATTGGAGCAAATTTGATTTCACCAGTTTCCAATAGTCATTAAAGGCATATTACTGATAGGTTTACTCAATTGGTCTATTGATCTAACAGAGAGCTTATGGAGTATTTTACCCGGATTGATAAACTCTCACTATTTGTTTTGTTTATACATATATGTACATATATATATATA
>NC_068985.1:122742591-122746062 GCF_001194135.2 Octopus bimaculoides
TCCGTCTACCAAATTTCTTCATAAGGCAAAGGTCGACCCAAATGTGTAGTAGAAGATATTTGCCATTGGTACCGTGCAGTTGGACTGAGCTCCAAACCACGTACTTGTAAAGCGAGCTGCTAAGCCAGACGGCCATGCCTGCAGTCTTCCTCTGTCTTAAAAATAACTACTGAGTTGGATATTGTAGAATTAGAATATTTTTGCGGACGAACAGAGTCAGCAACTTGGTTTCGGTTTTCAGTTGGGCATCATTCAGTGTCCCACTTATCGATGCTTCCTTTGGGAAAGCATGACAGTCATTCAGTCATACAATACTGACACTCCGTCAGTTACGACGACAAGAGTTCCAGTTGATTCGATCAACGGAACAGCCTGCTCGTGAAATTAACGTGCAAGTGGATGAGCACTCCACAGACACAAGTACCCTTAACGTAGCTCTCAGGGAGATTCAGCGTGATACCGAATGTGATAAGGCTGGCCCTTTGAAGCACAGGTACTACTAATTTTCGTCAGTTGAGTGGACTGGAGCAACATGAAATAAAGTATCTTGCTCAAGGGCACAACGAGTCGCCGGGAATTGAACTCACGACCTTACAATCTTGAGCTGAATTCCCTAATCACTAAACCACGCGCCTTCTAGTCATACAATACATCAACGTTATAATAACCAACAAAATGACCTCTAAATGGTAGCTCAAGGAGAAGACTTGGGTGAAACCATAAGACCAATAAATCGAAGGATCATTGTCTATTTAAGAAGTCCATATGTGTAACTATTGTAGCAGATAACTTAAAAGTAATAAGAAATTGTTCTTAAACTGATTTCGTGACAGTTTCGGTTTTGAACGGTTATTCTGTTTACGTCATTAAATTATATTTTAAATTTATTCTATATTTTTTCATTGGTTTAGACGGAGGGGGAAAGGCAGCTACAACAAAGCGCGTTGCCTTTAAACGACGAACGTAAAGAGTTCGAGGAAATATCACAGGGAATTTTCTTTCGATGATGATGATGATGATGGTAGAGAAAAATTCCTTTTATATCTAAAATTAAATTTGTACTTTAAACCAGACAGCTATACACTTATGTGTATTTACGGAGTTGGAAAAATATCAATATATGGATGCACATTAATATATTAGATGATACTACAATCACAGAATCTTTCCCTTTCCTATAAATAGCAAAAAATAAAATAAAAGATTAATGAGAAAGAAGTATAATGTGTTAGGGAAAGGCTAAGAAATATAGACATTAATAAACAGAAAAGTAGAGGGGCAATTAGAAAGACATTTTAATAGCACTAGGCGTATACATATATATATCTGTTACACACACACATACACACACACGTGTAGGCATATACGATATATGAGGTCGTATCAAACGATTTCAGGTCTAATTGTGTTTAATAAAAAATAACTTATTTACCTAAATTTTAGCATCATCTCCTTCGAAATAGTCACCTTGCGCAGCAATACACCGGTTCCAGCGTTCCCACCACTTTTGGAATCCGGCCTGGAAGTCTCGTTTTCCGCAAGCGAGCCGAGAACTTTCTGCGATTTGCTCTGGATCTCGACAACGGTATAAAACGGCGACCTTTGAGCTGCCTTTTAATCTTGGGGAAGTCCGCAGGTGTGGAATCTGGCGAATAGGGTAGGTGTGGAAGCGACACCATGGTACTTTTGGCGAGAAACTCATGAGTGAGGAAAGCTCTGTGAAGAATCCGATTCTTCGTGCTCCACACGTCCGGTCGCTTTCGCCAAATGTCCTCCCTCAAACACTTCAAAACGTCGCACCAGAACTCTCGATTGACGGTCTGGCCCCAGGAAAGGAATCCTTGATGCACAATACCACATTTCCGAGGGTGACGCTCGTGACAGGTCTTCCAGATCGCCTATCGTCTTCCAGGGACGTTTTTCCACTTTTGAAGTGCATATTTATATTTCCATATAAATTCTAGACTGGTCTGTATTGTGCAGGAACTTAAAAATTCCGGGTTAATGTCCAGCAAGTTGAAACATTGCCGGGAATGAAGCACCCCCTTAGCTTTTGTAAAAGTATGTGTTAAGGAGAAGGCTTTAATGTGCCCACAGCTACACCTGTAGTATAATTGGTTGGAGCTCCTCAGCTTTGAAAGGCATCCAAAATAAGAGAACAACATCGCGCACAAACCCTCGCTGCTTGTGAGCGTTTGATCAAGAGGCAAGAGCCAAAGGAGTCAACCCTGAGAATTAAGTGATTCGGGAGAGAACTCAAGGCATACCCTCCCTTATTCACCCCGAAAACAGCATGAGATGCAACGAATGGCTTGCATCTGAGGCCCTCTATACACGTCTTTCAGGATGAGAATATTCATTCATTCATTCATTCATTTATTCAACTCACAATATAAGGGATGGTGTGCACTCTACACTGGCGAATTCAATTGGTTTCAAATTTCGGCCCAAGGTCTGCAATTTCGGGGGAGGAGTAAGTCTATTACATAAACCCCAATGCTTAACTGGTACTTATTTTATCAACCCTGAAAGGATGACCTCAACGGAATTTAAACTCAGAACATAAAGACGGACGAAGATGTCGCTAAGCATTTTGCCTGGTGTAATAACGATTCTGCTAGCTCACCGCCTTGTCATTCCATGTAATATTAGAACTGGTCAGAACAAAATATTCACAAAGCTCATTCAAATTATTATGGCTCTGTAGCGCATGGTGAAAAGCACAACGGAGGAGAATCGGACGCAAAACGAAATCGTGGGCAAGACAAACGAGAAAGTAGTCTAAAGTAGAGCGCGATCGAAAATACTGTCGGAGTACAAGAAGTCCTACGTAGACCATATTTGTCTGACAGCAATCTAAAGACTGTACTTTATTGACGGCATATATTAAATTTAATAAATCATACACATTTCTTACTGAATTGCTCACATTCAATTTTTTATAATTTTTTTTTCAATTAAAATTTCAGGGTTGTTTCTTCTCAATTTCTTTGTCAGAATTGATAATTAAACTTTTTATACTCTTCATCAAAGGTTTAATTTAATACTTCTTGGTTCAATATATCCCGCATGGAACATATCATTTGATTTTCAAAGCAGAGCGCGTGTCTGGGAATATTTCCTACTTCTCCTCCATTGTAGTCACTGTTTTCATCCAACCGAATATAAATGGCATATTGTTTGATGAAACAAGACTTCCGTATGCGAGAGAGCGTATTAATGTTTAAAACATGTATAACTACAATGTTTTTGCTAATGGAATACGAAAAAGATACCTTAAATATATAATTACGCTTCAAATATGAAAAATGCATTTTCATAAGAGGAATTTTTGTTTTTAAAACGTTGGCAATCTAAAAAATTCTATCTATCTATCTATCTATCTATCTATCTATCTATCTATCTATCTATCTATCTATCTATCTATCTATCTATCTATCTATCTATCTATCTATCTATCTATCTATCTAT
>NC_068985.1:122746459-122749165 GCF_001194135.2 Octopus bimaculoides
CATCTTTGTTGAGCCCTGTGTGGCTAATAAAATAAATGTATCTATCTATCTATCTATCTATCTATCTATCTATCTATCTATCTATCTATCTACCTACCTATCTACCTATCTACCCCCCCTCTCTCTCTCTCTCTATCTATCTATCTATCGTCTGTCTGTATATGTAAGTATATTTAAGCATGTACTGTATATATCTGTATATCTCTCTCCATCTATCTCGGTGGCTGTGTGTGTGTATATATACATACATACATACATACATACACATAAACACACATACACACATGCACGCACACGCATGCACTTATAATGCACACACGAATAGCTTAAATGTGAATATTTTTTTTTACTTTCCGCTATGAATATATTTTATTTGAGACAAAAGCTGTAACATTATAGCATATGTTGCCATTATCATGCAATGAATATCAGAAAAGTGATTGTTTCATTACTTTCTTCCATTCTTCCTTCTATTCCTCGTCCATTCTTTTAGTCATTCCTTTTTTTCTTTCTTCTATCCATCCATCCATCCATCCATCCATCCACCTACCCATAAATCCATCCGTCATCCGCATTTATCAATATAAATAAGAGATATGAAAAAAAAAAAAAATCCCTTTAGAATATGAAACATAAAAATGTAAAAAATATAAATAATATATAAAGATGTAAAAGAAAAAGGAAAATATAAAAATAAAAAAAATTTATAAAATAAAAGCATAAGAAATAAAAAGATAAAAACACTATAAGTAGAAATATAAAAAATATAAAACAAGAATACAAAGCGTAAAAATAAAAAAGTAAATACAAAATAATTATATAAAAAGCAAAACTAAAAATATAGAAACTAAAATGTAACGAATAAAACTAAAAAAAATATCTTGGTTTTCGCATCTGTGATTTACAATATTAACAAGTATGCATCTTTAAACCCCTGCTGTATTTAGATAACCACATAACTCCCAAATATTGACTAAGGGCAAACAAACACTTCCTAATCTATCCATTCACTAGTCAACTGATCCAATATATTCAAAGGGATATTTCCGACACGTTACCAATGGTTTTTCGCTTTTCTTTCTAATATATTTTATTTTTTCTTTTAAGTAATTTTCTCTCTCTCTCTCTCTCTCTCTCTGTTTTCCTGTTAGAAATTGTTCTGCTGTTTATGTTGTATTTTTCAAATATTTTCGTAGAAACGACAAAGAATGGACTGTAGCCCACGTGCATTTTACTGATCATCATCATCATCATCATCATCATCATCATCATCATCATCATCACCATTATTATCATCATTATCATCATCACCATTATTATCATCATCATCATTCTTCTTCTTCTTCTTCTTCTTCTTCTTCTTCTTCTTCTTCTTCTTCTTCTTCTTCTTCTTCTTATTATTATTATTATTATTATTATTATTATTATTCGTAATGGCTGGACGCGTGTCGTTACCGTCCGTAAGTTTGTCTGTTTATTTGTGTCTCTAAAAGTTGATTGTTTAATTAGTTGCAAAACTTTTGTCGAAGCCATCAGCATCGCATAGGTGTGGTTTGTTTGTTTGTTTGTTCGTGCCCTTTTGGGGACTCAAATTTGAGAAGGAAATTTACATTTTGTTTTGGGAAAAATAATTTTAAACAAAAACACGACAACAATACTGCTAAGAAGAATAACAATAACAACAGCAACAACAACAACAACAACACTTTTGTAGAAACCGCTGCTAAAGGTACTGAACTGTATAATATGGGTATCCTACAAAAAGACATATGTTTGGCTCAAGCAACTAACCCGTCAAGCCCGAAATGTCACGGGCTGACATAGCCATACTCATTGAAGTATTAGTGGAAACATACAGACACATACACGCACACACGCACACACTCGCGCAATCACAGATACACGAAAGGGATATATAAATGTATTTCTATAAACACAAAATGACCGTAGGCCAACTAGTCAGACAGACGTAGAAGGAGTGCAGAAAGAAATGATCCTTTCTACTATAGGCACAACGCCTGAAATTTTTGGGAGGAGGATAGTCGATTACATCAATCCTTGTACTCAACTGGTACTTATTTTATTCACTCCAAAAGAAGGAAAGGAAAAGGTGACCTTGGCGGCATTTGAACTTAGAACGTGAAGTCGGACGAAATAGCGCTAAGCACTTCGCCTGGCCTGCTTGCTCGCCGCCCAACGCTGAAAGAAATAATGCCCGGCATTTAGTATATCCCGAGTCTCAAGTAATGTCTGGGCATTTCAGTGCTCTTCAAGAGTGAAGTTTTAGCCGTCAAACACTTCGTAGTTCCCTGTCGGAACGAAAAATATGTTCTCTATCCATCATATTTAGGAAGGAGAATAGTGAGAGTTAAGATCTCAGGAATTCCACCTGAGGTAAATATATACTCTTTTACTCTTTTACTTGTTTCAGTCATTTGACTGTGGCCATGCTGGAGCACCACCTTTTGTCGAGCAAATCGACCACAGGACTTATTCTTTGTAAGCCTAGTACTTATTCTATCGGTCTCTTTTTGCCGAACCGCTAATTTACGGGGACGTAAACACACTAGCATCGGTTGTCAAGTGAAGTTGGGGGAACAAACACAGACACACAAACACATACACACACATACATACATACATACATACATACATACATACATACATATATATATATATATATATATATATATATATATATATATA
>NC_068985.1:122749175-122752373 GCF_001194135.2 Octopus bimaculoides
TATATACATATATACGACGTGCTTCTTTCAATTTCCGTCTACCAAATCCACTCACAAGGCTTTGGTCGGCCCGAGGCTTTAGTAGAAGACACTTACCCAAGGTGCCACGCAGTGGGACTGAACCCAGAACTATGTGGTTGGTAGGCAAGCTACTTACCATACAGCCACTCCTGCGCCTATATGGTGAACTTTAGCATGTATCGACCTGGAAAGGAGTAACAACCTCCTAGATGTGAAGCGAGCCCATCATGAAAGTTTATCTGGGATCAATGTGGAGGTGCTACTCTACATCTAAGTAGACTCAACCTTTAAGATGCCAGACATCATTCGCCTTCCGAGAGGAGAAGAGCTGCATGTTACGGTTGAGGATACCTGTGTGGAGTGACTGGCCACTTGCTAGATTTCTAGCCTCAACAAAAGACAGAGAACCACAAGACCCTCTTACTGCCAACACTAGGACACTAGAATCGAGTGAACCCTATTAAGGAAACTAAAAGAGGCACGTAGTAGAAGCGTAGTGACCGGTGCGATGGCGGGATTGGCTCTTGATCAGTTCTTCAATGCCAAACATGAAGTTTGCGTTGTCAGAGCTAGGGCATATGAGCTGAGACGAGGGAATGAAAGCCGTTCGATGGACTCGGATGGCGAAGGCACAACGTGGAAACAAAGCTACAATTCTGTCATTGACGGGCCGGAACAAGCTGTTGCTATTCGAGTCCAAGTAGATGTGTGCGAAATTTCAGCGGTTCTTGAGCGGAACTGTACGCGGTGGGCCAGGGGCGGGGGTGGGTTTCCCCTCCTACTTCGGTAGTATGCAGCACCTCTCGGTCAAGGAGGTGGGATTCTGAGAAATGCCGATAACGACCGAAGATCTACGGGACGTGATGACTAGCTGCATAGGAGAGAAGTCTCCGGGGCTGGATGGTCTACCCTTCGAGCTTTATCTTCATATGCCATACTTGTTCGGTGATCTCTTAGCGGATGTCTGCCGCAACTAGCAACAGAGCGGGACAATACCCAGTGCTGCTAAGGAAAGACCCGAGCAAGGGGGAGGAAATACATAATTTTACGCCTGTAACTCTGCCAAACGCAGATTACAAGATTTGCACCGAGATGTTAGCTAAGGGGTTGGCACTTGTCGATAAGCTGGTCGTTGACGTGCAGACATTTGCTGTCCCAAACAGACAGCTTCCACCTCACAAGTTACACTCTAGAGACGGTAGGTAAGGAACCTGGCATGGGTGGGACTCTGATCGATATGGATCAAGCAAAAGCTTTTCATAGGGTCGACCGCCAATATTTGGAGACTGCCCTCGCGTCGACCAGTTTTGGGCCCGTTTTCAGATGCTGGCTCGCATCAACGTACAATGATATCTGTTCGGTGATCACTTATCGAAATGGCCACTTAACGGAATCACTTAGCATCGCATGTTCGGTTGGTCAAGGATGCCCACACTCACCCCTTCTGTACGTGCTGGCTCTCGAGGGATTCTTATGGATGCTGGATGTTTTGAGGGGCCTTTACTCATGAAATAGGATCCGGTAGGTTCGTGTCGGCTTATGCAGTTGACGTCATCGTAATAGTGCCAGACATCTCGGAAATCGAGGTGATTGACACTACCCTAAAGGAATAGGAAGAAGTGGTCGGCGAGCAAAGATTCACCAGGAGAAGTCAGTGGGCTTACAACTTCGATCCTGAAGAAGCAGGTCCATGCATCATAGGGTATTAAACTTCACAAAATTAAGAATTATAAATTATAAATTATAAATATATATTAGTATACATATATCAAACTTATAAAGTCAAGTATAGAATGTCAAATATAAAATATAAAATTACACATCAGAATAAAGATGTCTGTGATTAAATGTGGAAAATAATGTGAAAAATAAAGATTCATATCCTCTTTTGATAGAATCAGGATATCATTCAAAATCACCATTTTGAATGGCATCCTGAATCTATCAAAAGAGAATATGTATCTTTATTTTCCACATTTAATCACAGATATCTTTATTCTGATGCATAATTTTATATTTTATACTTGACATTCTATACTTGACTTTATAAGTTTGATATATGTATACTAATTTATATTTATAATTTATAATCTTTAATTCTGTAAAGTTTAATCTTTTAATTTTTAATTTTTAATGATTAATTTAACGCTTAATTTTTAGGTGATGTAAAATTAGGTTAACAGTATTTTGAAAAAGAACCTGAAGATGTGTTGGTAGAATTGGAAATCTGATGATTACACACACACACACACATATATTATAATCTTTCAATATTGAAACACGTGAAGTTCCTTCATAATGATAATTTCAACTCAAGTAGGAGATAACTAAGGAAGTATATTTTATACCCTGCTGGTGTACTGGTTTTATCCTTAAAGTATTATTTCTTGATGTGCATATAGATACCACGAGTTTACCTTGAGATAGACTCATTATATTATTTTTTGCATAATCTGAAATAGAATACCTACATATCTATTAATCCCCAAAACTGAATTATTATTAATTTCTATTATATATTTTGTATATTTCCATATAAATATATATTATATTCAATATCCCACTGCACAATATGTAGATGCATCTAATGCTAAAGTGTTGTACCTGATTGATTTGGAAATTCGTTTTCCCACATTATTCAAATTAATATACCTATACATATAAATTTGACATGGGCAATTCTTTCTTGTCTTGGGATTCACGGTTAAACGGCTGGGTGAAATTGTTCGAAAAATTACACACATGTGTAGAATGATCCGGTGGTGATGCTGGGCTTTGGATGTTTCTTATAGCTCCCATGGTTACCGAAATAATCTACTATAATAATACTCTTGTGTTTATGAATGAGAAAAGATAGATGAATACCTTCCACGCTGTAATTGTTTTCATTCCAGCACACGATCTCAGATCAGGTCGCTTGGGTCATCTGTAAATATGTGTGTGTGTGTGTGTGTAAAAGGGGTTATATGAATGTGAGTGTGTGTGTGTGTGTGTAAAAGGGGTTATATGAATGTGAGTGTGTGCGCGTGTGTGTGTGTGTGTGTGCATGCGTGCGCGCAATGGAAGTAGGATGGTTCATCTTTGTTCGCTTAGTATTTGGGTTTATTTTTTGATTTGGTTGAATCTTGGTTTTTTTTTTGTTGGTCAGTTATTTTTAGCGTTTTGACAGAAAAAAAG
>NC_068985.1:122752383-122753082 GCF_001194135.2 Octopus bimaculoides
CTTAGTATTTGGGTTTATTTTTTGATTTGGTTGAATCTTGGTTTTTTTTTTGTTGGTCAGTTATTTTTAGCGTTTTGACAGAAAAAAAGTCATTCTAAAATTGTTTTTTAACGTAAGCGTGGCCAAACAAATCGGATGCTTACACAGAGCAGGTTTTACAGCTACATCATCCAAACCGACCAGGTGAAACCGGGCTTAGCTGCTAGTATATACATATATATATCAGATCATCCCATAACTTCTGTCCGAATTTTGAATAAAGAAAACAAGTGATCAAATGTTATATTTAATTGAAATTTAATCCTCAATGTACTTTCCCCGATTATCTATGACTTCCTTCCATCTATTTACAAGCTGTTTAACCCCATCAATGTAAAACTCTTTTGGCTTCAAAGCGAAGAACTCTGAAATGTCAGTTACGACCTCCTCCTGGCTTGCGAAAGTTATGTCCCCCAAATGATTCTTTAAACAACGAAACAAATGGTAGTCTGAAGGAGAAAGATTGGGAGAATAAGGTATATGAGGAATTTTTTCCCAACCAAGCTCTTCGATCAAAGGTGATGTGATCTCTGCAGTGTGGGGTCGCGCATTGTCTTGATGAAACATCACTACTTTTCGATTCACTAAAGGTGGTCTTTTTTTCTTCAAAGCTTGGTTCAAACGCGCTAAATGCAAGTTAGGGCGATCACAATACATATA
>NC_068985.1:122753408-122754574 GCF_001194135.2 Octopus bimaculoides
TATATATATATGTATATATATATATATATATATACCAGAGTAAGCACAGAGTAAGCTGCTTTAATAATAAAGTATATATATGTATTGTTTTCTTTTATTCTTTTACTCGTTTCGGTCATTACATGCGACCATGCTGGCGCTCCGTTTTGAAGAATTTTAGAACGAATCGATACCAACACTTATTTTTTAAGCCTGGTGCTTATTCTAGCGGTCTCTTTTCCCGAACTGCTGGATTACAGGAATGTAAGCACACCAACACCTGTTGTTAAGTGGTGATGGGGACAAACATAGACACAAATACCACCCCATACGAATATAAATGGCGGGTTTCTTTCAATTTCTGTCTACCAAATCCACTCACAAGGCTTTGGTCAGCCCGAGGTTATAGTAGAAGACACTTGCCCAAGGTGCCACGCAGTAGGACTGACATCGAGGTTATTCGATTATATCGACCCCAGTACTTAGTGAAAGGTAAAGCTGGTACTTCGGCGTGATTTGAACTCAGAACGTAGAAAGAGCAATAACTAAATACAACGAAGCATTGTGCCTGATTCTTTAACGATTAGTGTATTAACCCACCATTGTCATTCCACAAATAGTACAATTATTTACAGAAGTAACAAGTTTTAATTCAATTGACTTTACTCTTAACAAAAGCAACAACGACAAACAATATTATAAAACTAAATCAATAAAACAAATATTTACATCTACAGTTTGTACTTTCGTAATTTTCAATAAAACCTGACCGAGTTTATCTGAATCAATAACGTCTTAATAGCAATGGTAAGTGGAGGGCGTCGGGTGGGGCTTTACTTGTACTTGGTTATTTGATCTGCTGGAAATAGAAACCAAATGTCCTTCGACATCTTGAAACGTGAGGCACATACTAGATAGTGTTAATGTTGTCCTAGATATGCAGAGAGATGGACGAAAGCGTGTCGGACTGAATGTTTGAACGTAGAACTCTTCTCAGTCAGCGATGATGAATTGAAATTGAACAGCAGCAGCAATAACAATAGTTCAGAAAAGATGACAGACATGTATGTATGTATGTATGTATGTATGTATGTATGTATGTATGTTTGTATGTATGTATGTATGTATGTATGTATGTATGTATGTATGTAGGTAGAGACAGATAAGTAGGTAGATAGATGTTCATA
>NC_068985.1:122755142-122756563 GCF_001194135.2 Octopus bimaculoides
TGTGTCTTATATCTATTGTTCAAATTTCTTTGAAATCGGAACTATATGAATGTTCACTGGGTTTGTAAAAGAAAGCAAAGCTAGAGGAACCCAAAAGACGAATGATCACAATAAGCGGTCAGTTACCCTAGCCCTAGTCGTTACCACTCCCCACTGTAGGATTAATCACCATACAGGTGATCGGCACAGCCATAAGATGCATTACGGATCTATAGCAATTGGAAGGGCGTGACCAAACTCAAATAGACATTAACAGCTGTGTGACGTTAGGAGAAATGAAGGTGTCACCTCTGGAGTTTGCCAATGTTCACTATGCCGATAAGTAACTGAACAGAATAAACTCGCACTCTATAAATCTCTTTGAATGGCCAATCACTTATCTCAAAAGGCCCTGAAATCAATGTTACCATTTGGGGTCTATCTCTGACCCAGTGATAATAAAAAGACTCAAAAGAGATCTGCAACCAAATAACTTTACTCAAAATAACACTTAGCGACTGAATCAGTGGAGGCGAAGATGCCTCTCCTTTACTTGACAATTTATGCACCACATTGCAGAAATCACATTCTAAGTATATCTTAAAGCAAACTCTTGCACTGTTGTACCACTGAATTACAAATAACGCTCATCTTGCATCCTCGGGTAACTCTACAATTTCCAAGACTACAATTGTATTCGTCTTGGTTTAGGAAAAATGACTAAATCGTGGGGGTTAAGCCCCATTAAGGGATCTTATGAAGCTCCTAAGAAAAATTCATATATTTTTGCTCCTAAGAAAATTCATATTATTTTTGCTGTTTTAACCATAGATTTTAATATTACTTTATTTGTGCCTAATATCTATGGTTAAAATTAAAATCTATGGTTAAAACAGCAAAAATATATGAATTTTCATGGGGTTATGGCCTCATTTATGCCTCCTGACTTTCAAACATATACTGCATTACATCCGCGCTTATACATAGAATATAATTTCCAAATTTCATAAAGATCCATTAAATATTTTTGAATTTGTTTTGGATCATAAAAAATTACTAAAATTTGGGAGTTAAGGCCCCTTTAGGGAGTCTTAGAATCCTCATGAGAAGCAGAAACTTTGGGAATACTTCTTGATTTGTGTCAATTACCTATGGTTGAAATTTCATCAACATCGGAAATTTATGTGTGTGTGTGTATATATATATATATATATATATATATATATATAAATTTAATAATAAGGGTAGAAATTGATATTAATCAATTAAAACCAGTGGTCTAGCATATTAAAAATATTAAAAAAATCTGAAGATTAAAATTATATTACATACACAAATAAGAGGAATGACCAGTAAAAGTGGACTCCTATATGCTAGAAATAGATGCTGAATCATCTAACCACGAAGAATATGTCTGTCGTCTCGCTGAAATTTTACTGAGA
>NC_068985.1:122757888-122759474 GCF_001194135.2 Octopus bimaculoides
GAGAGAGAGAGAGAGAGAGAGAGAGAGAGAGAGAGAGAGAGAGAGAGAGAGAGAGAGAGAGCATTTCTTAATCTTCTACGACGTACGAATGATTCCACAAATCGGCCATTAGCTGATTATGAATTCTTCCATTACAAATTCAAAAGTGTCTGTTAGTTTATGTAACCGAAATCTTAACGGAACTGTGGAGTTGTTATTCATATAATTACACACACATGCGCGAGCACGCGCGCACACACACATTTATCCATACACGCACAAATATGCACGTACAGACACATTTCTGCAAATCCATGTGCACCTATATTCGAACACACATACACATGCACACTAACACACGCACATGCACATACACATTTATAAAAACGGGTGCATGGATGCACTCAAGCATCTTCACACGAACAGACACAAATGCGAACATGCATTCACGCATAGGGACATTCGCAAGTACATATAAGCATGGCAAATACAAACATGTGCACATACATATGCACGCTCACATACACATGTACATGTACACACACAAACACATGCAGATTCATATGCACACACACATATACACTCAGGTGCACGGATGCACTCAAACGCATTCATACGAAGAGACACAAGCTCTTGCATGCATTCACATACTGGCACTGTATGTGAAACATACACAAACATATGCAAACATGCACACGCATGGATACAAATAATTACATTCATGCGAACAGGGGCACATGTAGACACACACACACACCTAGTGACATACAGACAGATACACACAGGTACACACGTGCTCGCATGCACACATGCACGCACACAAAAGCACATGCAAAGACGCATGAATTGACATTCATTCAGAGGTTAGAAAGGCAGCAACAGATAAGACGAGCAATAAAGTCATTGACTCTCTTTTCTGTCATGAAATTTTTGATGAGAATTTTGAAATGCTAAAAATAGACGTTCGCTGCACTTATTGACGTTTTAAGTTTATTATATTTCTGCGGTGTGCATTATGGATGCATCAGTGCCAGAGAAGAGACTGAGGTTCCTTCTCATTGTCTTCATTGAACTCTCTCTTTCTTTCTCCCGCCTTTCTCTCTCTTTCTCTCTCTCTCTCTTCGTATGCATACGCATATATGTACACACATATATATGTACACACATATATATATATGTGTGTGTGTGTGTGTGTGTGTGTGTGTGTGTGTGTATGTTCACAGATATATGTCTATACTTATATGATGTATATATGCATGCACCTGTTTATCTATATACCCATGTATCTATCTGTCTATCTATCTGTTTATCTGTCTGTCTGCCTATCCGTCATTCATTCATTTATTCATTCATTCTGTCTTTGTTTCTTTGTTTCTTTCTTTCGCTTTTTTCGTTCTTTCTCTTTCTATATATTTGTATATTATTTTTTGTGTGCGAGTCAGTTTGTGTCCTTAAGCGAGTCACCAAGTATTTTCTGATCACTCAATCGCATCGCACGAACAGGCAGGAGAGGATGTAGGGAGACTTTCAAGTTGGGTATATCGAGAATAGAAGCAATATAAAATTCACACACACACACACACACACACACACACACACACACACAC
>NC_068985.1:122759714-122760723 GCF_001194135.2 Octopus bimaculoides
CACACACACACACACGCACGTACACACACACACACGCACACGTACACACACACACACACACACACACGTACATACATGCATGCATACATACGTACATACATATATACATACATACATGCATACATACACACAAGAAATCTTGAAATGAAACCGAATAATGACATACAAACATATATGCAAACACTTACACAGACATATATAGATGTATCGCTAATCTTTTGTCTTATAAAGAATTTTTCGATATAGTTGTACCGAAGTACTACAAATCTCTAGAAGCCAGCAGATATGCAGATAAGATTGAATACACCCCTAACCCCTCTGTCATCCAGAAAGAATGAAAGACGCCATACTATTATCAGTTAATCAACTGTAATAAGAAATATATTTGAAGTGAATTTCTAAGGATTGTTTAGAAAATGTTCCGTGGTATGAAATTTAAAAGTCACGAAGTATAAATATTATCGTATTTCTTTCTAGCAATTAGATAAGGAAAGAGAGAGACATAACCCATGACCCTTTAGTCTTCTTTTCACGACTCTGATATCGTTGGTTAAACAGGAGGAAACTACCTACAAAACGGAGATCTAGTCTGCATGCTTGCAACAAAATGAATTCGTTTAAAAGTACTGAAATACCAAGTGAAGGTGTTAAAACATGACAACGGATTAAGTCTATGGTTTAAAAATAACTCTCGCACACTCTCAGTCCTCTGCCTGCCTGTCTATCTATCTATCTATCTATCTATCTATCTATCTATCTATCTATCTATCTATCTATCTATCTATCTGTTGAACAGCAGCATAGTCAAGATGGTATGTTTTCTTCTCTTACTCTTGTTTTTTGCACACATCTACAAAATGACTTTCTAAAATGAAATTCCTTTATGCAGCTGAGGAGTACATTTTCATTGTACATTTTATGTAGAGTTCTCACTACATGAATAAATGAAGTTTGTACGAAACGTACGTACTGCTATAACCTATTGGATTTTTGTTGCTTTTCTTCAAAT
>NC_068985.1:122765210-122765538 GCF_001194135.2 Octopus bimaculoides
CTCCCCCTCCCACTTTCTGATTCCTCCGACATGCCGTCCGATGACGGCGACACGGGGGAATGGCAAGTGGCCACAGGGGGAAGGTGAAAAAGAGGGAAAAAAAAGAATAGAGAAGCAAACAAACAAAGCAGGGAGATTTACCACTCCCGAAACCAAAACACCTGTACAAGACAAAAGCATTAACACAAACACAGAAACACACTGAAATCTCTCTACTCGGATGCAGTAGGGAGATTTCAAAAATACTCGTAAAAAAAATGTACAAAAACCTCCTGAGAGAAACTTGCAAGGAGGAGAACAACCAAATCTCTCTCTCTCTCTCTCTCTC
>NC_068985.1:122766035-122771319 GCF_001194135.2 Octopus bimaculoides
TCTGCCAAGAATGGGCGGAGGTGGTACCGCGGTGTTTTTTCAGAAGAGTCTCAAAGTAAGAGCGATATTCCTAGACCCGGAGGGTAGGCTGGTCGTGTTGGATGTCGATAGCAGTAATGGGTGTACTTTTCGACTGATAACAGTTTATGCACTGTCCTTAACAGATCGGTCGGATTTCTTTCGACGTCTAGAAGTTTTCCTGGTAACATCTCGATCGCTTTGCTCTCATGTGGTTTTTTCCCTGCCTGAGGTTACCGTAGTCTTTTTCGTAGGCTTTTCTTTCCACGGATAGACCTAATCTGTATTACATTTTTACTCCCCCTTTTGGGAACTCTATTATAAAAAAACGGAACGTTGTTATTTCGCTGCTTACGTCCCAAACGCTGTCGATTCCTTTTGATTGTATTGTTTTTTCTCCTTCGAAAAGTAGTTTCACATTTTATTGTCCTCTGTGTATTCGGCCCTGCGTGTCTAATAAATGTATCTATCTATCTATCTATCTATCTATCTATCTATCTATCTATCTATCTGTCTGTCTGTCTGTCTGTCTGTCTGTCTATCTATCTACCTATCGTGTTAGATAGTTAAGTTAAATAGGTATTTTTTGATTTCTTTCACAGTTTCTTTTTTTTCTTTCCATCCGTCTTTCGATTTCTTTCTTTCTTTCTTTCTTTCTTCCTTTCTTTCTTTCTTTCTTCTCCTTCATTGTTTTACATTCTCTCTGCAATTATTTAAATTTCTTTTCATTTTGCATTGTCGCTATTGAAGCAAATTCTTCAATTTCACTGTTGGAAGAAATTAGTAAAGTGTTGTTGTATTCCATTTAATTTCTTTCTCCATTCACCATCCACAACACCCATTTCAGCTAGCTTCCTACACTATCCTATTCAATTTCTACCTTCACCCCCACCAACTGGCATTTCAATCTGCATCCTACGCATTTCCATGTAACTCTTCAGCCACGTTGCCAAATTAGCATTATTATCAATTTATTTGCCACAATATTCACTGGAACAGTGCTCCAGCATGACCACGGTCAACAGGCTGAAACCAGCGAAAAAAAAAGTTTACATGTGGATTGTCTGTCTATCTAACTATCTATCCATATTGATTATCTATCTATCTATCTATCTATCTATCTATCTATCTATCTATCTATCTATCTATCTACTTACATACATGAGCATGCACATCCATGCACATAGACACATACATACATAAATACACATACACGCGCGCGCGCACAAGCACATATACCCATGCTTTACATATAAGAGAAACTCACCAACTCTAACTTCTGTCTTGACTTTCTCTCCTACCTTGAGTTCCCTTCCTACCTCGACTTACCTCCTCGCACCCTACTTACAGTATATGCCCCATCCCCACGTTTCCAGTTTTTCGTCTGTCTCCAACGCCTCTGCAGTGGCATCTACGACTTCAAGGTCTATGTTCAATATATGGCGTGGTTATTCGATGTGGTTACTTACGCACCCTTATCCAAGCTACTCCTTCCCGCGCCCGTACCGTTGTTAGTACGTCATACCTTTTACTCCACGTCCGGAATCGCACTCACGGTGCTCCTTTTCTTTTACCTTCCACCTTGCCACCCTGTCTCCAACATCCAACACAACCCTGTCTTCAGCATGACTATCGACGCCGGAACCACCATCACTCGCCTCCAGAGGGAACAAGAGCTCATTTCCTCTCTGCAAGCTTATACGCCTTAATTCTTCTTATTTTTTTCTCCCCGCATGCTCTGTCACTATACATACATTGCTCTGTTTTTCTTTGCCTCTCTTCCACGTCGCTTTATTCGCATATCTCACCCCAAACTACCCTTACAGTCACGTACACATCCTTAACTCACCAACACTGTTTCCACATATACACATGCTTCGTCTCACCACCTTTCTACACACCTTCACAGCTCCTATTTACACACACACACACAAAGGTGGTGAGCTGGCAGAAACGTTAGCACACCGGGCGAAGTGCTTACCGGTATTTCGTCTGTCTTTACGTTCTGAGTCCAAATTCCGCCGAGGTCGATTTTGCCTCTCATCCTTTCGGGGTCGATAAAATAAGTACCAGTTACGCACTGGGGTCGATATAATCGACTTAATCCGTTTGTCTGTCCTTGTTTGTCCCCTCTACGTTTAGGCCCTTGTGGGTAGTAAAGAAATAACGCATACACAGTTCTGAGGTGTTCAACTATCTTTTACACCCACATCGACCAGCATATTCACACGTATCCAAACACACTGTCTTCTTGATATATACGAATTCAGTCTTAATCATCGCCCAAGTATATCTCCACACATACACATATCTGTCACCATTCCCACACCATTTTGTCTCTGTCACGCATACACACATACCATGTCATTGATACACCTGCAAAATAACGCACGCCTCCCTCTACACACACTCATATATAAACACATACACACACAGACGTACTCTCACTCATTCATACACACAAGCTCTCACACAGACACACTTCTCTCTCTGACACTCCTACTTTGCTTGACATCCGCCCCTCACACCTGCTACAAACTCGTTAGCTTTCTCTCTCTCTCTCTCTCTGTCGCACACACACATACACACACACACACACGCACACCCTCACACCTCCCCAGACACCTCTCACACACGCACCATTCTCTTCTTGAACTCAAATCTTTACTCCCACTTTCGCTACTTTGCTCACAACATCATTCTATGTTACCAGCGTCTCACGCCCATACCTTTGCATACACTACTATCACAGCCACTACAGCTGTTGTGGAGGCACGTGGCTTAGTAGTTAGGGTGTTGAACTTATGGTCGTAAGATTGTGGCTTCGATCCTTGGAGTGGGCGACGCATTGTGTTCTTGAGCAAAACACTTCATTTCACGTTGCTCCAGTCCACTCAGCTGGCAAAAATGAGTAATCCTGTGACGGACCGGCCTCCCGTCTAGGTGGGGAATTTATACGCCATGAAAACCGGGAAAACCATGAAAAACGTTACACACACTTAGCGATTACACAGACAAACCAACACTTCATACCGCTACCAACACATGCCTTTATACTTCCGCATTTGCACACTTCTGCACTCATATCCACACTCCAAAAATACCACCACACACACACCGCTCCCTCATATACCTATCTCTAAACACGGACACATTCCTTTTCTTGCACATTCACACTCATCCTCCTTTCTTAATACTTCCACAAAACTTGTGAGCGTGTTTGTGTATGTGTGTGTGTGTGTGTGTGTGTGTGTGCGCGTGTGTGTGTGTGTGAAAATGTGAGTGTAGCATGCTGAGTACTACTTTTATCGGCCCCTCCCCCTAAGGACTCAAACCATCATTAAATTTGGACTCAGAACGTAAACGGTAAAAAGTGGATCTCCATTACTTTCGACGATGAATGTTTTAAAAAATCTATCAATTCAACGGCCTACTTAGTGTATAAGTAGCCGAATATTCCACAGTCATGTGTAGTCTTATCGTAGTTCTCAAGCAGAATCAGTGTCAGCAGTGCAAGGTAAAGCCGGCTCTCGCCAACGACTGGTTTAACGCTTCCAGCTGGTGTCTTGAGGACCTTTCACTTTGTTGAAAGCATTCGGGAAAGGGCACTGATTTGAAAATACTTTCCTCCTTTACTCTCACTAGTCTCGGTTACACTGTAAACGGTCAGGGGCACTGCATTCTCTCTTGACTAAGAGATAGAAAATACCCTGAAGTTTGATTGGAGCAGAATGCTTTTTTTTAGATGTTTTATCTTCAAGGTCCTTCGGAATTTATTTTTCACACTCATTCGCATTCAGATGATACAGTGGTGATAGACAGTGAATCGACAGACTCATTAGAACGTTGAAGTCAATATCTCATGGTATTTGTTCCGACTCACGGTGATCTGGATTTAAATACCGCTGAAGTCAACTTTGTCGTTCATCCATTCGACCTCGATAAAAATGTACCGGTCTAGGGCAACATGTTGAACGAACTTTTCAAGGATGGGACAAAATGCCTTGCGTATCTGTTTTGGCTCTGACAGCAACATCTACGACGACATTAGTCCCAAGTTGCATTTGCTCCAGTTGGAAACCTTTTAGTTGAATGATAGTGGCGGCGTGGAGAAGGGGAGATATTTCATGCATGGGTAATTGCTTGTCTTTCTCAACAACAACATGGCCAGACCAGCTCATACATGTGCAGATACACAGTCAACACTAACCCATCGGAGACCCTGGGAAACAATAACAAAACATCCAAAAATAACAACAGCAACAACAACAACAACAACAACAACACAAGCGTAACATTACCAATAACAACACATACAAGAAAAGCAAAACCTTTTTACAAACTAAAAATCATTGTAGATTCTAATGACTTCAAGTGTTTTTATCGTTCATGATGCTAATGCGAATATTCGCATTAAGGTAGTTAGAAAGACATATAACAACATCGATAGATGGCTATCTAGGTAGATAGATTAAACAACAAAGCATCTGTATTATTTAATATTATTATTTACATTTCCTTCAACCATTCCTGCTGGTTATAAATTCTTAAGATAAAGAACAGGAAATATTCCAAAAATAAAATGGAAATTACTGTAAAATATATAAGTAAATGATAAATTAGAGTTAGAAAAAAGCCCATAAATAATTCAGGTGAATAACGTATTAAAATTATTTCTAACTTATTTCCTCTGTAGCCGCCATTTTCTTTTTTCTGTTGCTTCTTTTCTCTGTTCAAACGATTTTACTTTATTTTATATTCAAACGCTTTATCTCTCTTACCATGTCCACAATTAATATCGTATTCTATTCACTGTTGTTTCAATTCTATAATTCTACCATTCGCTTCCTTTTGTCACTCTTTTATCTTTCGCTAAATTTAACCACGACTACGACTACGAAAACGACGACGACGTCGACGACAACCACCACCACCACCACCACCACCACTCATATCCCTAATACTTCCATTTTCTCCGTTTATTTATTATTTTTCTTCATTGTTTTCCATATTGCATTATATTCTGTGTTCTCTTCCTTTCACTCACTCTTTGTTTGTGAGTATGAGCAGGCACACACATACACGCAAACACACACACAGATAGATATATGTAAATGTATATGTATATACATATATACAATACATGTATGTACAGATGCTGTTATGTTCACATACCCAAACACATACACACATTTATAAACATTGATACATACACATATATATACCTATTCGTATATATATATATATATATATATATATATATATA
>NC_068985.1:122771572-122773468 GCF_001194135.2 Octopus bimaculoides
ACATATATGTATACACACACACACACACACACACACATATATATATACACACACATATATGTATATACACACACACACATATATGTATATATGTATATCTGTGTATATATATATATATAAATATGTTAGCATATTATGAGTGTGTACATATTTGTATGTGCATATGTTTATATATATATATGTGTGTGAGTTTGCATGTATGTGTGTGTGTGTGTGTGTGTATACCTGTATGCATATACATACATACACACATTTATATACATACATATATTCATAAATACATACACGCAAACAAAAATAAGTGTGTATTTATCAATTTCATCGTTCACCATCACCGCTTCAAATTCTGGCTTGTTCCGAGACACAAAACCCGTGCGTCAGAAAGTTTTATGACGTCAATGCGATAGAATTGACAGACACCTTTCAGAATGAATCATAACCCTAACGACGTTCTCACAAAACTATAAGAGGCAACCTCTCTGGTTCCTGGATTTAATCGTATTTATTCGCAAATTGAATAAATATTGGTTTCAAAATTTTGGCTCAATACCAGCTATTTCGGGGGAAAGTGTAAGTCGATGACATAGACCCCACCCCTAGTGCTCAACTGGTACTTATTTTATCGATCCCCGAAAGGATGAAAAGTAAAGTCGACCTCGGCGGAACTTGAACTCAGAACGACGGACGAAATGTCGCTAAGCATTGTTCTCGGCACGGTAACAATTCTGCCAAGTCGCCACCTTAAAATGAATAAATATTGAAAGGTTGTAAGGGAATTACAGCAAACTGGAGTAGAGCGAATTTTTTTACGTGTGGGTGAATGGATTCTATAAGTATTATTTGTTACACAGACACATTTATGTATGCATCTATAAACAGTGTAAAGTCATATTTAACACGTTCGATTGTAATTGGTCGCGATGAGACCGAAAGTTGCAAGAATGTTCAGGGAGAAGATTCTCCACCTAAACTTCCGTAAATACGTATTTTGCTTTGGGCTTTGGATGACATCAGTAGATTGTAAGTATGTTCCTCATCATCAGCTGCGAATGCTAACTCAGCTGCCAACAACCTGGTCAGTATGAAGTTATACTTATTAAAATAACAGACGGATATAGTACACTTGTAGACCAAGCACTGAAGTGTAGCCTTTAGTAATGGAGTACCAGTCAGTAGTCAGTGGAGTGGTCCAATCCGGATGCAACCCAGATTGTTAGTGCGAGTATCAGCAGCACCGTCCCAGAGGTAAGAATAGCACTCCATTGTGGAGTCCACTTGAGCCTTATAGAGTGTTAGCAGTTGTTGGGTCTGCAATATCTCCTGGTCCTAAACAGAAGAGCTAATCTTGGGGAACCGGTTCTAGCTATGCTAAAAATGTACAGGAGAGATTTTCGTTCATAATGAAGTTCCTCATTCCAGGCGAATATGTAGATTCAAAGTGAGCGATGTGCAAATATATATACATACACAATTACATATCTATATATTTATATACGTATATGTGAGTGTGTGTGTGTGTATGTGTTAAGGAAGAAAACAGCATCACACAACGCCCTTCTGAACATGAGCATCACTCAGGAAAGGAAAGAAAGAGAATTTGGCGTTTCGAGCGAAGCTCTTCGTGGGAAATATAGGCAAGTCTGAAGGAGGGAAGATGGAGGAAGAAAAAAATCGCCAACGATATACACGAGGTTACATTATATATATATACATATATATACATACACAATTACATATCTATATATTTATATACGTATATGTGAGTGTGTGTGTGTGTATGTGTTAAGGAAGAAAACAGCATCACACAACGCCCTTCTGAACATGAGCATCACTCAGGAAAGGAAAGAAAGAGAATTTGGCGTTTCGAGCGAAGCTCTTCGTGGGAAATATAGGCAA
>NC_068985.1:122773478-122775155 GCF_001194135.2 Octopus bimaculoides
TACATACATACATACATCCATATATATATATATATATATATAAAGAATGAGTAAATATTCAAAATAAATATTCGTAAAGATATTATTATTATTATCGTCAGCGGCAAATCTAACTAGCTGAGATAAAATTCCACTTTTTTGTCCGATTTCTGGTGGTTCGTTACATATTTTCGGTGCAACTGGTGGTTAAGTTGGGGGTTTTTACTTCCATTTTCTAGCAAGCTTTTGCTTCGTGTACCTTCTAATATAATTATATGTATATGTATATACCCATGTGTGTGTGTCTTTGTGCCTGAGTTTGTACTCCCGTCATCGTTTCACAACCGGTGTTGGTATGTTTACTTCCCCGTAACTTAGTGTTCGGCAATAGAGAGTGATGGAATAGGTACTAGGCTTTAAAAAACAAACCCTGGGGTCGATTTGTTCGACTAAAATCCTTCAAACCAGTGCTCAAGCATTGCCACAGTCAAATGAGTGAAACAAGTGAAAGAGTAAAAGAATAAAAGAATAAAAGAATAAAAGAATAAAAGAGTAAAAGAGTAAAAGAATAAAAGAATATATGCGCGCATACACCCACTCGTAATAGAATTTCACTTCCTTTTCAAGATGACGTTGACGTTGGGTCATCTTAATAAATTATACCTTAAGTCTAAACCTGTATTCCATTCACGTTTATTGAGCAATTTGCTGGAGCTTTTGCTATAGCTTTGCACGAAAAATATACGGTATTTATTTCTATAATGAATACACACACACACACACACACACACATACACACACACACACATATTTGTGTGTGTGTGTGTGCATGCATACATATGAGAAAATCCTGAAATAAGTATATCAAATAACCATTATTAGAGCTACGTGCATTGTGTTATTTTTATACATACCCGCATTCAGAAACACAAGTACACACACACACACACATATGCATATTACAATCCTGTTAGTTCTGTTGCATGTGTGGTAAACCAAAGTATGCTAGTGTGAGGAGAGGGGGGGAAAAATAATATTATTCAGAAATATATGGAAATAATTCAGACACCACACTCATCAGCTCCCATTGAGTAGGATGAAAATTCCTATATTAGAGATCTGCCGGAACAAGAATACCAGATAATTTCGCTGATTATCTTCAAGAATTTCACCTCCGCAAATACTATTCACCCCCGCCCACCAACAACAACAGCAACCACAGTAAAGCATACATGCGCGCGCACAAGTTTTCTTTTCTCTTTCCTTGCTGTGTTTTTTAACACGATATGCACAAACACACACACACACACACACACACGCACTCACACACAAACAGACATACACACATAATACATACATACATACACACATAATACATACATACATACATACACATATATATTTATATATACACACATATACGTGTATGCGTGGACACACGCACACATATATATATAATACATATATACGCAAGTGTATGTATAGGTATGTGTATGCATGTATGTATGTGTGTGTGTGTGTATACATTTTTTTTAACAATTAGATCTAATTGCCCTTTACCCAAATCTGGATATACCCATTTTTATACACATTTTCATCTTATTCTATCTTTGAGAGTGACCCCTAGTTTTCACTCCCTGCATAGGTGTTTGCTTTGTCATTGGTAATGCTTTTCCCTATATATATATATATATATAT
>NC_068985.1:122776066-122779182 GCF_001194135.2 Octopus bimaculoides
GAGAGAGAGAGAGAGAGAGAGAGAGAGAGAGAGAGAGAGAGAGAGAGAGTATATATATATTCTTGTATTCTTGTACTTGTTTCAGTCATTTGACTGAGGCCATGCGGGAGCACCGCCTTAAACTTATGACAACGGTTTTTTTTTTATCAAGCAACTAGGTTGCATTGGCGGTAATAATCTCGGCTGAGATTAACAATTAGCGCACGACAATAGTTTGGCGTATATTTACATCAACCGCTTTAACCAGTTTACGGCGGTGATACATTCGTTTACCTGCGCGTGGCAACGGTAATCACACTGATTGAGGTCAACACCGAGTGTGAGATAATGTCCGGTGTATATTTACGTCAACCGCTTTTGTGCAAGTACTTTATATTTACCTAAGCTACATCCCTGTGCAGGACGCTCATGCGGTATTATTCCCGAATAAGATCACTCGACAACACAAATCAGATCAGCTTCATGTATTTACAATCACTCGTATTCTTCAGCAACACCCTTATACAGAAAGAGAGCTTCCTCCATACCCTTCTTACCAGCCCTTCTGATAAGCGCCGTGCCAGTACTTTCCCCTGGAGAGGGAGAGAGAGAGAGAGAGAGAGAGAGCTTCCTTGCTAATTCTTCAACTGATACAGCATTATCCTTCTCTAGCTCTGACAAAAAAGCACATCGTGAAATAATTCAACAGGCCGTCCTATTGACAATCTCTTTCTTAGGTTGAAATCATCACTTTTGAACTTTGCAAACCATCTTCTGCAACTTCTTTTGTTCAAGCAGTCTTCTCCTTAAGCAGCATGAATATTTCAGGATGCTTCTGCCGCACTATTTTCCTTTTTGAACTCATAAAGCATTATGTGCCTTTAATGCTCTTTCGATATGTCCATCTTTGACGGGTTAATGTTAGTAATTAGTTCAGTCTCATCATACTGTAAAAAGAAATTACATTAAGTTAAAGGTTTCCAAATTCATATGAGTATCAGTTGATATCATTAGAATAATGTAAAATTTGATAGAAATTACATATACAATACTATAAATATACATATATATGAACAGACGTTTATTTTTCAATGAACGTAACTCATAACAACTGAATTATTGAGACAATAGACAACACGAATACTAGATTTAGGTTTTTAACAGTGAATCAAATGAAATAGCTCAGCTTTGCTACTTTTTGTGTCGGAAAAAAGACTTGAATAATTAAATAAATAAATAAATAAATCACGATTTCATCCGTATTAGGCCTAATAACATCAACATTAAGAAAATGTATACGAAAATTATGCATGAGCAGCGTTTAAAACCCCTTTTCTTCAAGCTGGTTGTATGAGTATAAAAGACAAACGTGGATCGGAATACTATAAGAGGAAATATCTTTAATTAAACTGAGATGTCAAAAAAAAAAAAAAAGAAAAAAATCTAGGTTCGCTTGTGACTGGGCTCTCAGCTTTTTTTGTTTCACTTTTTTTGCTCACTTATATATCTGGACAACAAATTCTTTTATTAAAACTTTAAAAATGTTTATTAGTTAATCCTAGTTTAGAAAAATATCCCTCTTAAACATGAGTTCATGTATGTATGACTTATGCATGCATGCATGTATGTATGTATGTGTGTATGTCTCTTCTCTTTTTTAATTATTATAAATCTTCTACTGAGGAGGGATCCGGTTTCCAATAAAGATACAACGCTCCATCTTTGAGATGTAGTTAACACACAAATTCACATGGGGAACTTGAGAAAAGTCTTGAATATATTTACTGTTCCACTCACAGATTGGATTTGTAATGTACGAATCAGTCGGTCGATTTCTCTTTCTGAAAATCCCAGTTTATCCAGATTCTCTTTAAGTATTTACTAACAAAACTTAGCGCTCCAATTATTATTGGTATGAATATGAATTCATAGTCTGGATATAGAAGCTGGAGATTTCGAAGTAGTTGCCCATAAATATCCTCTTTTTCTTTGATTTTCAAAGACATATTTATACCTACAGGGCAGCTAACCTCTATGATGGTGCATACCTTTGCCCCCTTGTCCCAAACATCAATATCCGGCCTGTTATGCTTGCATTTGACAGAAGTCTTGATGAGAATATTCCACCAGTATCCTTTGAGTTGGTGTTTATGAATGTATTCCCAAACAGAGGGATTTTCTAAGTTTATTTCAGGACAGTCTTTTTGCGGATGGCAATGTAAATTGTTTTAGCAACAACATTGTGCTGCATAGAGAGGTAGTACCGTGACGACATTTTAGGACAGCTGCTAATTACATGCGTAATGTCTTCCACAGAAACATGACAGCCTACACATACGGTTGCAGCTTGAGATTACAAGAGCGTCACTGTCCCTCTTGTTCACCAGGTACTTTGTGGCAATCTCCTGTTTCTGGATTGCAAACGCATAGCCTTCAAGGTGTGATTTGATGTAGTGGTCTTGTGTATTAGAGGGGCTGTGTTTCGTGTTAATCCTACCGTCTTCTTCAAGCTTCCAGGCAATATACTCATGCATGGTCATTTTTTGCATGCTGAGTGCTTTCCATCCAGGTCTTCTTTGAGGTAAGAGAGCCCAGCTGTTTTGGGGCTGTATAGGAGATCATCAGGAAGAGAGTGCTGCTGGAGGAGCTCACTGACAACTCGTACAATGTTACTCACCTCACTTTTCAGGACTGCATTAATATATTCATTTTTGCTGCTGTTGTTTATCAGGTGCTGCCTGAAGTGATACCATACGGCATTCGAAGGCCGTCTGCTCTGATCTCAGGCCTCTACCATCTTCATTTCTTCTTAGGCAGAGCCTGTCAACATCACTGTTTTTGTGGAAGTTTCCGGTTGTATGTATGATCCATCCATCTATCCATCCGTCCGTCCGCCCGTCCGTCCGTCCGTCCGTCTGTCTGTCTGTCTGCCTGTCTGTCTATCTATCTATCTATCTATCTATCTATCTATCTATCTATCTATCTATCTATCTATCTATCTATCTAATTTTTAGGGGAATATATCGACCCTAACTAATACTTATTTTTTTTAAAACTCTGGTACTTATTCTATAATTATTATTTTTTTTTTTTTGCCAAACAGCGATATAGTCGAAACGTCGAAATAACTATTAACA
>NC_068985.1:122779749-122783587 GCF_001194135.2 Octopus bimaculoides
AGAGAGAGAGAGAGAGAGAGAGAGAGAGAGAGAGAGAGAGAAATGGTTATTTTATGCAATGTAGCAGAATGTCAGCCTCTTAGATGCTGCTTGAGTCTTCCCGGTGAGCGCGTCCATGCCATAGGAACTGTCCTTTCTCGAAGAACAAATAAAACAATACGTGTGTGTGTGTGTGTGTGTGTGTGTGTGTGTGTGTGTGTATAAATACACATATGCATATAGATATACATATATGCATAGATACATGCATATATACATGCACACACACATATCTGTCTATCTTCATATGTAAAATACACATATATACACACACAAATATACAAGCAACTTCCCTTGTGTATGCATGTATACATACAGACAGACAGACATAAAATAAAACATACAAATCTGCACATATACTTACACGCATACTAAAATACCCCGTTGTTGATGTTGGAATTCCAATGAAGGAGCCTTGGATCTAGGTTAGAAACCGATTCTTTCTGTATTGGCAAAAAAATCTTGAAATAAACTGAATAATAACATACATATACACACAAATGTATGTGTGCGTCACATTTATATGTCTACACACATACCGCTTTATCTATCTATCTATCTATCTATCTATCTATCTATCTATCTATTTCCCTTCCTACGATCCCTTTTGATCGACACCACCAATTTTTTTTTTTTTTTTTTTTTTTTTTTTTTTTTTTTTTTTTTTTTTTTTTTCCTTCCTTCCCCCTCCCAAAAAGAAAAGCTCTACATTGTATTTGTCCCATCTTCGTTGAGCCCTGTGTGGCTAATAAAAGAAATGTATCTATCTATCTATCTATCTATCTATCTATCTATGTACCTGTCTGCCTGTCTCTCTGTCTGTCTGTCTGTCTATCTATCTATCTATCTATCTATCTATCTATCTATCTATCTATCTATCTATCTATCTATCTATCTGTGTGTCTGCCTACCTGTCTGTTTGCCAGCCTACCTGCCTGCTTGTCTGTCTCGCTGTCTGTCTGTCTGTATGTCTGTCTGTATGTATGTCTGTCTGTATGTATGTCTGTCTGTATGTATGCCTGTCTGTATGTATGTCTGTCTGTATGTATGAATATTGACGTTCCCACAACGCTGAACCAATACAGGACAGCACTGAAATTTAGCTTCAACGTATAATTTCTTCTCCGTTTTCTATTACTGTTGGTTTTACAAATTTATCTTACCTATCCAACATTAAAGTAACTAACATTTTGTGAAGATTCTGCAATATTTCGTTATAAAGCCCAATGTATATTGAAATTGATGAGGATCTTTCATGTCCCAATGGATTTTATCTTTGTATTTGTAAAGGAATTCTTACAGAACGTGTTATCCATCCATTTTATGTAAAGGTCGTCCATTTGAATATGGCTTTATGAAGACATTTTGATTTTTGCAATAATGGCTTTTCAACTGAAAGTGTTCTTATAATGGTAAAGATTCCTATTTTCATGACGGATTGGTTCTGTCACAATCTAGCTAACATGCTAACAAAACCGAACACTCTCCGTCTTTATGTTCAGTTACATACAAACCTTTAAAATATAATTACAAATCCTCCTCTATAAATGTATCTTTTTATACACCTATAGGGTAATATGTGGAATATTACGATTAAATCGTTGTTCTGATCCGATATTTCACGGTTTGGCTAAGTTTCAACGTGTTATAAGTAGTACCTATTCACGGCGAATTTACTGCGACGCGAACTCGCAATGCTCTGCTTTTCTTCATAATTTTCTTTTCTTTTTTTTTCTTTTACTTGTTTCAGTCATTTGAGCACTACCTTAAAAGATTTTTTAGTAAAAAAAAAATCGACCTTAGGACTTATTCTGTGTAAGCCCAATAGTTATTCTGTTGGACCCTTTTGCCGAACCGCTATGTTACGAGGACTTAAACACACCCTCATCGGTTGTCAAGCGACGGTGGAGTGACAAACATAGACAGAAAGACAGACAGACTCACACACACACACACACACACACACACACACACACACACACACACACACACATATATATATGTATATATATACGACGGGCATCTTTCAATTTCCGTCTACCAAATCCACTCACAAGGCTTTGGTCGGCCTGAGGCTATAGTAGAAGACACTAGCTTAAGGTGCCACGCAGTGGGACTGGACCCGGAATCATGTGTTTTGGAAGCAATTGCCTTACCACACAGCCACGCCTGTCACTAATATTAATTGCAATTTTTGGCATAAGGCCAGAAATTTCCGGGGACGGGATAAGGTAGATTACATTGACTCCAGTGCTCAAGTGGTATTTATTTTATCGACCCCGAGAAGATGAAAGGCAAAGTCGACCTCGGGGGAATTTGAATTTGTCCATCACTGGAATTGTTAAATTCTGTAAAACTTTTCCGAAGTTTATCATTTAAATATATATGAACATGTCTAGATATGAAACTATATGCATGAAAATACATACATAAAACATACATACATACATACATACATACATACATACATACATACATACATACAGGGGTTGGACAAAATAAGGGAAACACCTAGCATCATAGCATCATAATTTTGAAATATCTATAAAACCGTCAAAAGCTTGTTTAATTTTGTTCTTTCTATTTATTATTAGTGTTGCTTAATATGTTTTGCTAAAATTGCTGTTTCTTTTCAGATATCACCAGAAAAAGGTAATTAAAATTCATTAAAATGACAGATCTGTCGGATTTTCAAAGAGGTCAAATTGTTGGTGCTCGTATGGCAGGCGCTAGCGTAAGGAAAACAGCCAAAATGTTTGGTATATCAAGAAGTACTGCCTCGAAAATAATGATTGCCTTTGAGAAAGAGGGTAAAACCTCCTCGTCGAAACAAAACTGAGGAAGAAAACGAAAACTTTCAGATAGAGACTGTCGGAATCTTACGCGACTTGTTAGAAAGGATCACAAAAGTACAGCTCCCAAAATTACTGCAGAGCTTAATGACCACCTCGAGAACCCAGTTTCCACAAAGACTCTTATGCGGCAGCTGCACGAAGTTGGATTTTCCGGGAGGGCTGCAATCAGAAAACCACTACTTTCAAAAACAAACTTTGCAAAGCGTTTAGAGTGGAGTGAAAACCTATAGAATTGGTCCCTAGAGCAGTGAAAGAATGTTATTTTCTCGGACGAGTCATCCTTTACCTTATTTCCGACCACCGGCCTAGTATAGGTGTGGCGACAACCAAAGGAAGCATTTGGTCCAGACCGCCTTCTTCAATCTGTTAAACATGGAGGAGGATCTGTGATGATCTGGAAGGGGTGGGGCTATATCTTGGAAATCCGCTAGCCCAATCGTTTATCTTCATGGCAGAATTAATAGTCGAGATTATTTAAGCATTTTATCTGATCAAATTCACCCTATGATTGTGGAACTGTTTCCGGAGGGAAACGCAATCTTTCAGGATGATAATGGACCAATTCACACAGCTAAAGTTGTTACTGAATAGCACAAGGAACATTCTAGTCAAGTTGAATATCTTATCTGGCCACCACAGTCCCCACATCTCAATATTATTGAACATTTATGGTGCATTTTAGAAAAATAAGTAAGGAGTCGATATCCTTCCCCATCATCACTACAAGAAATGGAGACTGTTTTAGCTGAAGAATGGACAAAAATTTCTTTCGAAACAATTCAAACTTTCTAAGAATCCATACCTCGTAGAACTGAGGGTGTAATTACTGCCAGACGTGGTCCTACCCAATATTAAAATAAATTTGTTTGAAATTTTAAGGTGTTTCCATTATTTTGTTGAACTCCTGCACACACACACACACACACACACACACACACACACAC
>NC_068985.1:122783612-122785310 GCF_001194135.2 Octopus bimaculoides
CACACGCACACGCACACACACACACACTCTCTCTCACACACACACACACAACACATACATACATACATAAAAAATATCCTGTTGTTGATGTTGAAATTCCAATGAAGGATCCTTGGATCTAGGTTAGAAACCGGTTCTTTCTGTATTGGCAAAAAATCTTCAAATAAACTGAATAATGACATGCATACACATACACGCATGTATACATACATTTAAATAACATACATTCTGATGATACACCATTCGATCACATGGTTACGTGAAACGAAATATGTTCACTTACATAAAGTAGATTGACTTTTCTCGGTGGAATGTACTTGCGTTTATATATTGCAAATCACGCATGGTCGTTGATTTTGCCCGATATTTTTCTCATTTCTTTATCGGTGTCATATAATATCATTTTTTCCTTTTGTTCGTAACATGAAAGATCTCCCACAGGAAAAGCAAAATTGAGAAAAATATGCGCATACTCAAAGCATGCAGACATAGGAAATTTGCACACACACACATATTCAAACACACACACACACACACACACACACATACACACACACACACACACACACACACACACACACACACACACACACACACACACACACACACAAACGAACGCACATACGCACTCACATATCTAGAATAAACATCATATTTCTGAACATTATTGACTGGAACTCTACATTTAATTTATCTGCGGCATATATAATGACATAGCACATTAATCTACTTTTATACGCATACATGCACACACGTGAGCAAACATCTATTTGTAATGTGATAAGGAAGTACAACATCGTTGAATTTATTCCTGTGTTAGAAATATGTGGAGTCTGGTGTATATAACTGAGAAGTAGGATTGTAAACCCGAATTTGAGGTTCTAGAACGTCCAGTCTAATTGCAACGACTGTAGTCGTCAGTCAATGCTTCTCAGACTTTGATAGATATTGCCCCTTTTCTTTACTACCACTTTCTCAATGCCCCCATTGTTGCGATTCAAAACTATACCATTTTAATGTACATTCATGCAATATTAGGCCAAAATTATTTAATCCAGAGTACCATTTTAATGCGAGTGGTTACTTATCACATCATCATCTTAATATGATCCGAAGGATTGCTTTGGTATAATGGCAGAACGTCTGTAATGCTAATAAACGATGTGAGTTCGAATTCAACGCACAGCTTTGTCCCAAGGGTTGTTTTCATCCAATATTTACACGGTAATATTAATAACTTTATCTACTCCGAGTTCCATCGTTAAAAATGATTTATTTCATGTCTTTTGAAGTTTTTAAATCCTTGAGGGAGATAGATAAACACACCAACAGATAGACACACACACGTAGACATAGACACATATAGACGTAGACACATATAGACATAGACACATATAGACATACATGCATAAATATGTATGTGTGCATGTGGGTATGTACGCATATATGAACGGTATTTTGTGTGTATTTCTGCATATAACGCGCACACAAATATAAGATGGCGTTGCGAGCTGATCTAGGTATTATACGCACCATTTATCAAGAAGCGAGATATATTCTCCGTGACAAAACGCAGTAAGTAGCTTGTTCCCCAGTTCGAACGTGCATCAAGCATATTCGGACTGATAATAACATTGCAATTTCACTTATCACTGCTTAGCTCGCTCCCTCCGTAATCTTTATATATATATATATATA
>NC_068985.1:122785381-122786815 GCF_001194135.2 Octopus bimaculoides
TATACTCATACATACATACATACATTCATACACACACACATATATATACTCATATATACATACATACATACATACACACATACATACATTCATACGTACATGCATCCATACATACATGTATATATATATATATATATATATATATTAATTAGGTCGTCAAGTATGAAATTTGTAGTAAGGCATATGGTAAACTTTGGCAGCTGCTCATTTGGCGCCATTATTATATTTTAACAATATTTTTTGTTAGAAAACTGACACATCTATTTCTTTATTATAATTCATTTTGCGCTTTATAAAGTATTTATAAATCGTTCTTTGCTATTTTTGTTTAGAGATGGATAAGTCGGAAATTCGTACTGTTTTGAAATATGAGTTCTTTTTTGGAAATACAGCATCACAGACAGCTCGGAATATTAAAGTAGTATTTCATTCTAATGTCATTACACAGCAGGCAGTATCAAATTAGTTTGAAAAATTTCGTTCAGGTAACTTTGACTTCACAAATGAGCAACGTGGTCGACCGGAAACAAAAATGTGGATAATGACGAACTGAAAGCCACCGTCGAGTCAGATCCATCTCAAAGTACCTGTGAATTATCGTTGTTGTTTGGTGTTAGCAATGTTAGTAAGCAAATAATATTGACTCACCTACTTCAAATCAGAAATGTGAAAAAGCTGGATAAGTGGATTCCACATGAAATCAATGAAACAGCAACTTTTGGAAGCCTGCATTATGCTACTTTCTCGTCACAAAAATGAATCATTTTTGAATCGAATTGTAAAATGTGATGAGAAATGGATCCAATACAACAACCGTAAACGTTCAGCACAATGGCTGGACAAAGACGAGCCACCACACAGTCCAAAACACAGTCCAAAAAGCAAAATTCATCAAAAGAAGCTGGGTGGTCTGGCGCAGGTGTGATCCAATATGATTTCATTAAACCTGGCTCATCAATCACGGTCGAAGTATACTGCAGCCAACTGGACCAAATGATGCAGAAACTTACAAAAAACAGCCTAGATTAGTCAACAGATCCACTCCTATTTTATTACAAGACAACGCCAGACCACACATCGCAAAAGTGACATTGACGAAACTACAAGAGTTGAAGTTGGAAGTTCTCCATCATCCACCATACTCACCTTATCTTGCCTCCACTAACAATCACTTCATCCAGAATTTGGATAAGTTTCTGAAAGCAAAAAAAATTTAATTCTGACGATGCTGTAAAACAGGCCTTCCAAGATTTTATTGACTCTAGATTGCCAGACTTTTACAGTTCCGGGCTGGACAAGCTACCGCTGAAATGGTAAAAGTGTATTGACAATATAGATGCACACTCTGAAGAATAAAACTATTCTTTGTATTTATAAAACATTACCAAACTTTTTTCTTTTCTACAAATTTCATAATTGACGACCAATATATAT
>NC_068985.1:122786956-122787883 GCF_001194135.2 Octopus bimaculoides
TATATATATATATATATATGAAGAAAAGAAATGTAAGAGTCACAGAATGTTTGTATAGTAAAATTTATGGTGATAGTAGAATCATATTACATCATTACACCATTACAAATTAAATAAGTACCGGTTTCACGATCAACAATTGTCAACTTATATATATAGAAACCTTTTCTGCTGTCAACAGGACGCCATCCTAGAAAAAAGTGAACAGAGATGAAGCGATATGTCAAGGGGAGTAACTCTTATTTTTTCATGAAGCTCTTAAGTGTTTTTGGCAATGAAAGACTAAAACTTGCCAAATCTATCAACACCGAGACATTAAGAAATATCAAAGACATTAACAAATCTCTCCTTAAAACACAACCCTACCTTTCCACATACAACCCCAGAAACAATGAAGCATCCAGCACAACCATACAAAACCTACCAAAGGACTCAAAACTAAAAAGAATTTTACGTGACGTTAAAATTGTCAAAAGCAACAAACAATCTAAGTCATTCAAGAAACTGCTAACTAATGCAAAATTATTCCCCTCCACAACAAGCCTCAAAGTAAAAAAATGTAATTGCCCCAACTGTGGTACATGCCCCAACCTTTTGGAAGGGTCAGAATACTATTTTAAACAAGGGCAACACTTTACAATTAAATCAAATTTCACTTTGACTTAGCTAGAAATTGACCGCTTTTCTTATATTTATGAGTTCAAAACTGTTAACCATATGTTCATACCTGCACCCATTGCATACCTACAGGTCGGTGGGTATCGGTATTGTGCATCGCTCGTATAGGAATACAAACTGTTATTTTTTTCACATCTCTCCTTGTTTCTCCCCTTGTTTCTTTCTGTGTTCCTTTCTGTGAAAGAGCGTAGGCTCGAAACGTTAAAGACCTTTTCAATTCCCGAGCGTTATACTAATACATCTGTTTGT
>NC_068985.1:122788411-122789081 GCF_001194135.2 Octopus bimaculoides
TATATATACATATATACAGGGGTCGGACAAAATAATGAAAACATCTTAAAATTTCAAACAACTGCTTCGGATCCTGCATGAACAACCCACCCCTTCCTGTGTCCTAGGGGCGCTAACCAGGATGCTCTTAATGTAAGGGGCGCAGTTAAACGGGACCCTAACGTTGTGCCTGTTGAATATGGGACCGTATCTATGGGAGCTAGTGAAACGCTTAATTATTAATTTAAAGAAGAATTTACGTACGGGTATTACTGTGTTTAGGGAGTAAGTGGGGGTAAACCAAATCGTATTTCTATGGTGCTTCCTTCTGCGGCTGTTGGGTTCCGGTATGTAGGAGATGCGGTCCCTAAATCTTTTGGCAGCTAGGGGCTCATTAGAGTAGGGGGTGGTGCATCGAAGGCTTCATTGGCTAGAGGAACGACTGGAAATCCACTTGCTGACGCCTTTTTCCAGACTCTTGAATATTATGGGTGTGTAACAGGAGGGTGTGTTTATGTACGACAGCCTCCCATTTGGTTTTCTTTATTTTTTATCTATCAGTCTATCATACTCTGTGGCGTCTAGCCTGTATAAATTTTTTGTTTTATCAGAGAAGATCAGGGACCTCTCTCTCTCTCTCTCTCTCTCTCTCTATATATATATATATATATGTGCATGTATATGTAAATAT
>NC_068985.1:122794603-122800310 GCF_001194135.2 Octopus bimaculoides
CCAAATTTGAAAGGCTTCACTTAATTTAAAAATTCAAAATGTGCAGCCAAACAGAAAAGATCCGCGTATTTATTATATCCTAAGAAATTTTGACTATAAATCAAATAGCCAATGCTATTAGCATATCCTGTGAGAGAGTGGAGAAAATTCTGCATAATGAACTTGGCATAAGGGAAGTTTCTGCTGGGTGCATCAGACTGATCACACCACGACAAAATGTGATATTGTTTAAGGCAGGTCCAGCTGGTTTACTTGAACATTTACTAATCCATGATGAATGTCGGTTTCCTCACTTTTGAGTTAGAGACAAAGACACAATACATACACTGAAAAAACCACCCCTCAACTGCTCCAAAGAAGGCCAAGATTGTTTCATCTGTAGGGCAGGTGATGTCCTTAGTTTTTTGGGATATAAAAGGCATTGTGTTTATTGGCTATCTTCAAAAGGGTCATGCCATCAATAGAGAGTACTTTACCAACTTGCTGAAGCAGTTACGAAAGACTCCCAAGATCAAACACCAAGGAAAACTGATGAAAGGGGTCTTGTTTCATCAGGAAAATGCTCCAGCGCACAGGTTCTTGGTCTCAATAGCTTCTGTGTGTGACTGTGGCTTTGAACTGGATGATCAGCCTTCTTATTCTCCTGATTTGGCCCCATCTGGCTATCATCTGTTCCCAACATGAAAAGACACTTGGCTGGGAAGCAGTATCGCAGTGATAATGACGTCATGTCCGCTGTTGATGACTTTCTTGGGTCAACAGGATGAAAGCTTTTTCATCAATGGGATCGAAGCATTGCAACACCGATCGAAGAATGTGAAGCGCAAAGAGGACTTGGTTAAAGAATAAACCTCATTTGGTCATCTTCTATGAGAGTATCTTGGTCAACCTATTAACTTTTCAGTCGACCGTCATACACTACAATTGTATATTCACAACTAGATTTGAATCGTAGTTGTAACCATGATTTTCTGGTGATCTGATGAGATAGCTTTCTCTATTTGTATTGATTTGTGAATATACAGTTGTATTGCGCAATGTGTAGCATGCACGTCTAAGCATAATTTATCCTGCACTAAAATTATTACTACATGAAGAAGGCAGCGAAACGGCCGTAATCTTTTTCTGTCTCTCTAATTGTTGCTTTTCCTGTCAGCATTTGTATTGTCTATCTGTCCGGCTGTTTTATTGTCCTCTATTGCGTTTTTGTTCCATTATATGTATGTATGTATGTATGTATGTATGTATGTATGTATGTATGTATATATATATATATATATATATATATATATATATATATATATATATATATATATATATATAAATTACAATGATTGAATTCAACGCCTAACGCTCCTCACTGTTGCGCACGACGTAAACTTCTGCACATACATTGATTAACAGGTTTCCGGTTTTCCGTTCTTTATAACCACACACATTCTCTCTCTTTCTTTGTCACACACGTACACACACATGCACACATACACACGCGCACACACACACTCACACTCACACATATGCATACAGACACATACATATAGAATAGAGATTATTAACATAATTCCCTTTTCCTTCATCATTCCTTCGTTATAAATTTGGTCTCAAATTTCTACCTGTCTTTGTATTGCTGTAGCGAAATATCATTTACGACAAATTGTCTTTGTAATTGTCTGTTGAGGTAAATTCAACATTTATTTCCAATTCAATATATTAGATATAACTTCAACTTCCTACTCCAGCATCAAAGTGAAATATTTATTAACTCAAGTATTCAAACATTTAATTGTATATAAATATCAACTCACACGCATTCATACGCAGATACATATTTACACATTTACATATGCCTAAATAATACATACATACATATTCAACCTTCAGGCTTATTTATACAGACAGACAGACAGACAGACAGACAGACATACTTACACGCATATATGTATGAATATATGTATATATACATACATATATATACATATATATATGTATATAATTATATATATACATACATACATACATACATACATACATACATACATATGTGGGTGTATGTGTATATGAATTGGGATGAGTATACATTCACACATTACATACAAATTTCCCTTAATGGCTAAACATAAATGCAACTATGTACATCTAGCATATATACATCTGCATTCACACATACATACACATATATGCATCTAAATACGTAGAGACGTAAACACATGCATATATAAGCATATATATACATATGTGTATATATATATATATATATATATGTAATATATATATATATATATATATATATATATATATATATATATATATATATATATATATATATATATATATGACTTAGAGTAGTTAATGGAATTTGGACAACAAAGTTAGAGATAATTATTGTAAATACTATATATGAAAGGTACTTGAATCATTCAGATTAGCTTCGAGAGAACGTAAACAAAAGCCTAACAGCAATTGCAATCCACTCTAAATTCTTTCTAGTTTTCCCCATCCTGGCTGCGTTGAGTATATGAACATTTGATTTTAGTATAGCAAATCAACGAAGCACTGCAATAATATCTTATCTTACACTTATCCCATAATAATTAGGCCGGTGCAGGAAACGAATATTTTACAATTCTCAACTGTCTTCACCAACAACTAGTTCCATCCTCTACTGATATATAAGTTAAACATATCTGACCATCTGTATCTGACTATGGTATCTAATTTTACACGGTAGGCAGTAGAGAAGCATTGCTTTTGCTAATGTCTGTTTACTATTTGTGAGAAAGCAGTATGGTCGAATTGTTAAGAAGATGATTTCGTAGTCATGAGGTATCGGGTTCGATACCATTACATGACTTTTTGTAGAATTATCATTAAGCATTGCCTCAATTGCCACTATATCGACAGAAACTGTGACGAAGGCCATTGAATGGATCGTACATTTTCGTACTTGTAATTCAAAAGTACTGCCTTGTCATATATTGAATCATTCAGATTCTGTCTCAGAATTACCTTAAGAATATACATGTCTTCGGAATACTCAGCCACTTACACTCTTGTTCAATGAGCAGGTAATTCAATTGACCGAAGAATTGAATAATCATTGTTGAAGCCAGTGAAGATTCATTTATATGCTGTCTGTAGTTCCATTGCTTTTACTGCTCCAGCCTATTGGTAGTTCTGGTACTACCGAAAGATAGGGCCAATCAGTGAAAGATAGGGCCAATCGGCATCAAAAGAACTGGCACTGAAACAGAAATGGAACGATATAACATATGTAACTAGAGGATAAAAAATTCGCGACTGTGGAGGTGTGCTTTAAAATCGAAGAACTTGCAAAACAGCATTCAACAGAAACTTTAAAAATGGTGAAGGTGGTACTGTTACCCACCTTCCTAGGCAGGAGAACGTCGAGGATTAAAGTGGGTGAAGTACCACCGGAGGTGAATGCGGGCTGGATTGTGGCATCCATAACTTTTGGCAATGAGGACAAAATGACAATCCTCGATGCAACAGCGACAGATTGTCAGAATTGGCAAGGGAAGGAGATCGAAGTGATCGTCCAAGCTTCCCCTGTCGATTTAGAAAATTTAATAGAAGTCATCGATGTGGGGAAACCAAGCTTCCTGTGATGGTGTTTTAGATATGGCCAGTTAGGTCACATCAGGTCCGAGTGCAAGCTTCCCACCAAGGAAGCACCGAATTTAAAAGCTAACCCGGTAAACTGTTTTGCCTCTCTGAGATAGTGCGTGAATGTGTGTGTGCGCGCGCGCATGTGTGTCTAAGCTTAAAAACAACTGAAAGAATACGCAGTAAATGCAGTAAAGTTTATTTATTCGACTACCACAACAATCCTATTTGGATTAGAATATACATATTAGGCAAAACACAAAGTGATTGAAATTAAAACGTATCTCCAGCATCCTATCATTTGTCAAAAACGATGCCGGTGAAACTCCAAAGTCACAGTTGTGTGTCTTATAACAAAATATTCGCATTTTACTTTTCTGTTATGACTTACTCACTTGCATTCACATACTTTAAGCCAGTGTAGCCAGCCAAATAAGTAACTTAGCGTTTTATTATTAGAGGCGGATAATGTTACAAATCCAGAAAGCTGACTGAAAGTCTCGACGTTTTATAAAAATAATCATACAATGTTTCCAACGCGGTTTTTTATTTTTATTTTATTTTCAAAATTAAGATAAACAAAGTTCTTTTTTAATCTAAAATATACTCTCCTTCATTTTCTACAATGCTCTTCCATCTAGCTCGTAGACTTTTAAAGCCTCTCTGTCAAAATCCACTTGTCTGTGACGAAAAATACTCCTTCAGTATTGTTCTGACCTAGTCTACAAAATTCATATCTTTTCCGTCCAAATGATTTTGAAGACTGCAGAATAAATGATAATCAGATGGGGCAATGTCCGGCGAATATGGTGGGTGGGTCATCGTTATCCATTCAAACTGCTCCAGCCTTTGGAACGTCATCCTCGCTGATTTAAGCCGCTCAAGCTGCTCGCATTAGGTCTCATTTGTTATCGTTTGGTTTGGGTTTAAAAGTGAACTAAATTTTTCATATCTCACCAAACAGATAACAACACTTTACGTGAGTGAAGATCTTCTTTAACTTGGGGTACCGGTATTTCTCCTTCCCCTACCAATTTCTTCGGCGCTTGACATTTTTATGGAGAACCCATTTCTCGTCACCAGTCACTATTTGGTCCAAAAAAGTTCTTTCGTGAGATGTGACAGCAAAGAAAAGCACCCATTCACACTTTGCATGAGATTAGACTCGGAAAGTTTCTGAGGAACCCATTGCCCCAATTTGCTAACTCCTCCGATGGTACGCAGGTATCGATAAATGGTTGAATGACCAAACTTCTCTGCTAGTTCCTCAACAGTTACGCTGGGATTTCTTTCCAAAAAGGTTTGCAGGACGTCCTCGTCAAGCTCTACAGATCTTCCAGGACGAGGCTCATCTTCTAGGCTGTAGTTTCCGGTTCGAAATTTCTGGAACCACTGCCAACACTGGCTTATGCTTATTGTCCGATTCCCATATACTGCATTAATATTTTTCACACTTTCCGTTGCGTTATTGCCTTTATTAAACTCATAAAGCAAAATATGTCGAACATGCTCTTTTGCCACTTCCATTATAACTTTGAAAAAAATCAGTTAAAATTAAACTGCACTAAGAATAAGTACAAGGTAAAATTACTACCTGCTTTTATAGCAAGTTGATGCACTAAGAATAAGTACAAGGTAAAATTACTACCTGCTTTTATAGCAAGTTGATGCATGTAATTTATCACGCCCCTCCCAATTTTTAGTTCATGCAATTGAAAGAACCACATTATTTGTGGGATGACCCAATAATATATATAAAAAAATATGAAACCGATATGCGGATAGCATTAAATAAAATCCAAAACGAATGGTGTGATGTTTAAATTCTGGACGTTATGTTTTACCTTTTTCTTTTTAATTTTTTCTCAAGAACGGATTGTTGCCTTAGATTTCAGCATCTTCATTCTTTTTTCATTTCATGCCCTTTTAATTCTTTCATTTTTTTCTGTTTCCTATTTCTGTTTTTACTTTTTCAAAAATTTGTATGGATGGATGTAAGTGCAGCAAAGTTCATGTACAATATGTTTAGTTATATATATATATGTATATATGTATATATATATATATATATATATATATATAT
>NC_068985.1:122800495-122806424 GCF_001194135.2 Octopus bimaculoides
ATTCACTGACAAAATTGTGCAGCACAATTTTGTCAGTGAACAGGTCGCGGTCTCAAAGCGACGAAAATATTTTCACAAATTAAATTTAAATGTTGAAGTGAATCTGACGGCTTTTGTGTGTTATTTTAAATGGATTATAAACACCTTCCACGCTGCAATTGTTATATATATATATATATATATATATACACACACACTAGAAGAAAGACCGCCCACCGGGCGGTTTTCTTTTTCACATTTGATTCCCATTTCTAATAATTTTTATATTTTACGTTTAATTATCTTTGTATAATAGTGCTCTCTTGCTTAGTAAATATTGCTTTCATTACTTTATCACAGTCATAATCTCTCTTTTTGAAACAAACATCACGGGAGAAGCAGTTTGTTAAGTATTACCTCAGAGCAACATAGAGATTTCAATTTCAAAGGAAATTTCTTAGAGCATAAATTTATAAATATTTCCAGACGGCCAACCCTTTAATGATTGCTCTCTTTTAGTACTTTTAGTAATTGTTACATAATTAATAAGCAGCTTTCTCTATTATAATATATATATATATATATATGTGTGTGTGTGTGTGTGTGTGTGTGTGTGTGTGTATCTATATACATATACATATATATATGTATATATATATATATATATATATACATACATACATACATACATATATATACACACAGACACACGCACGCACACACACACACACACTCACACACACACACATATATATATATACATAAATACATACATACATACATACATACATACATACATATAATTTCTTGTGTTAGGGAGACGTTGTGTTTCAGAAAGTCTTTGTTGTGAGGTGGAAATATGAGACCCATCTTTCATTGAATTTCACGTTGCATGGAAATCACTTGCCATGACATAGTAGTCAGTGAGAAATATCAAGAACAAAAACAATTACTGCGAGGAATATGTCCGAACTTTAAACGATTCCGCCAGTCCACGATTCTGGATATTTCATTCTATTTCTATATTTTATTCTGTTTCTATCGACCATAGAATGATACAAATGGAAGTTGGCTTTAGCGAGATTTGAATTCAGCATGTGAAGAGCCTGAACAACCACGGAAAGGCATTTTGTGTAATGCTTTAATGATTTTACCAAGCCACACATTAAAATGCAGCCGTTAAAAGAAACTCCTGAACAATCACAGAGCTATACCTGTGTCACATGATACTATTAATTTCCTATATTGACTCGTTGATATCTGCAGCAGTTGGTATTTCCTTTAATGTTTCAACAATAATAAGAACGTACATTGTAATTTCCAGTTTGATCTTCTAACACCAGAAAACCATGGCGACGAGAATAATTTTCAAGTTTCATTGAACTATATATCGAACGAACAACTGATAACTCTAATTTGCAGGTCTAATTAATATTATTCAATCAGCAATTGTTCTATATCCTCTTAACAAAAGTTATATTCTATTAACTCTTTGTCTTCTCATTAATTTCAACCAACGTCAGCATCAATATATTTTCAAGACAACGAGTGAGTGCTTCTACGCGGTCACCTGATCTGCTGGAAATATCAGTCTAAAATGAGTCAACGACGAAGTGTATACATGACTAGAAATAATAGGTTATAATTTTATCTGAAAGAATAGTAACACGGTGATGCATTAATATTGGCTTCAAATTTTGGTACCAGATCAGTAATTTCGAAAACGGGATTAAATCGATAACATTGACCCCCAGTGTTCAACTGGTTCTCATTTTATCAACTTCGAAAGAATGAAAGCAAAGTCGACCGCAGTGGGAGTTGAACTTAAAACGTAAAGACACATGAAATGCTGCTAAGCAGTTTGCCCGGCGTGATAATGCTGCAAGCTAGCCGCCTTTGTGACGCTTTGATATGAAAAGTAAATGGAATTTCAACATTATAAATCAAGTTAAGGTACTTCGCTCGCTTTAGCTGTGGTTTGTTGAGGTGACGTTTCTTAAGTTTGAGTGGCATATTTTGCAGAATACTTTAATTTAGACATACATACATACATACATACATGTATTTGGGATTTTGGCGGGGAGAATGTGTGTGTGTGTGTGCGTGTGCGTGTGTCTGTGTGTGTTTCTGTGTGTGTGAGTTCATCCAAAAGAAAATATTAATGCATTCGCTTTCTTGCATTGATATAACACTCTCACTCTCTCATTCTCGCATTCCCTCATTCTTTCATTCCCCCATTCTCTCATTCTTTCTCCCCCCTCTCTCTCTCACAAACATACTGGCGCTCACCCACACAGAGAGATACATTTGCTTTGTAATTGCTGACTTGTTATAGGCTTGGTAGTTCAACTAGGTCATACAACTGCCCGGTGCCACCAAATAATTTTTATCCCGCCAATCAATATATGTATGTATGTATGTATGTATGTATGTATGGATGTATGGATGTATGTTTCTATGTATATGTGTATGTGTGCGTGTGTGTGTAGACACACACTCATACATATATACATGTATGTATATATATATCTTTATATATGTGTGTGTGTATTTATACATATGTGTGTGTATATTTATATGTATATATAAATATACATATGTATGTATATATATATATATATATATATATATATATATATATATATATATATATATATATATATATATATATATATATGTATATATATGTATGTACACCCCCACATGCACACATGCACGGACACACGCACACAAACAAACACACATATTTGTATGTATACAAATGCACACACACGCACACACAAGCACACGCTCACAAGAAATCTCACAATAGTTTTTCCTACATTGTACTTGTCAGGTTAGTCAAGTACTTTCCGTGATCATTTTCTCAAATGATTTGCTCGTATATAATAAATATTTTCTTTGATGTCAATTTGAATTATATTTTCGTCTCTGTATAACTTCTGGACAGAATTCATCTTGATTATTTTATCATTTGCCCCAAAATATGAAAACACGAACGCAAAGCAACTACTGTTGCAAGTCTATTATAGAATATTTACACTGCCTTTAAGAAATAGTAGCCAATGATTTACTGGCCATTATTCTGTATTTCATAAATGAAACAAACCTAAGTGCATAAAAACAGCTGAATCAGTGATATGTTGGAGGCGGCATTGTAGCTACACCAATGTTTGCTATATAAAAGAATAGCAAATATTATTTCATAGGAGTAACAATGTTTTGTTGCCAAAGCTTTTGCAGTGTTGTACAATTCTCAATATCTACGTCATTAATCAATGAATCGTTGAATCAGTTATAGCGTCTGCTTTCAAACATAGCTATAAAGAAAATATATCTCTGATTATATTCTCATTATCTAATAATTCCACTAAAGACTATACCAGAAGCGGTTAAGGTTTTTGAAGCGAGCCACATGTATTTTGTTTTTCATGATCCATCACAATTTTGTAAAATGGCACAGGCGTGACTGTGTGTTAAGAAGTTTGTTTCTCAGCCACATAGTTCCGGGTTCAGTCCCACTGCGCGACACCTTGAGCCGGTGTTTTCTGCCGTAACTTCTGGTCCATCAAAGCCTTGTGAGTAGATTTTGTAGACGGAAACTGAAAGAATACTGGGGTCGATTCCTTTGACTAACATTCTTCAAGGTGGCCGCTGTCTAATAACTGAAACAAGTAAAAGATAAAAGAGAAAATAAATTATACCTCTACACATCTTTACATACTGAAGTATATTGATTAATCACAGCATATTGAATGCTTTTATCGAGTGGCCACTGTTGCAGTTAATACTTTAAAATCTAGCTGGTAGAATGTTTAAGGTATTTTAGAGAAACCCAATATTATCTCAGGAGCTGCACATCGTACTGAGAGCCTGAGTTTGGCTACCACTGAACTGTAATTTTAGTCAATAATTTCCTTAAATTATTTAATGGCTGGAGAGTATCACAGCTTTTAAATGATTTAAGGTAATCGCTGGCTAGCTGGAGCTAATTTACTTAGCTAATTTGCTTCACATTAAGCATCGCTTATGCCTTTTGGAAAAAGTACGAATGCCACTTAGTCTCTGAATTCCAATACATCTGATATAGTAATGGCAAAATCTGTAGGAGAATAGATAAGAATCTTAGTTTGTTGAGGTATAAAGCTGAAGAGTCGAGATTGATATCTAGTTGCTGAATTGCCTGTCTCAAAGAAAGTGGGAAAGAGGTGCATGCATCCTCTTAGAGGGCGCTGGGATGGGGATGTTAGTAGCTGGAGATATCTAGACCTTCATATTTGAATATTCCAAATTAAATTTTCAGGGGAAGTAAAAAATCAAACTCAATATTTTAATTTGAACTATTAATTAGCATAGAATTTCTAACCAAGATCAGCGAATAATTGAAACAGGAGCAGACATGTTGACTGACCATGTTAGTAAGTAAGGAAGTAAGTAAAATCCCTAGCTGGCGACCCGAGGAGGAGGTTTTCCTCTCAATCAATACGCTGCTATGGGTGCCGCTGGATGATGGACTCTGGTGATAATATTATTCCACGCTTTCCGATCCATGGCACTGGCCTTAGCACACTTGAGGTTGAGTTGCTGCGACTCAAATTTTTCCTCAATTTGTTTTACCCATGTCTTCTTTGGTTCACTGCACTAGACTCTTCAGTGCGTGGGTCGCTGCCGCCACAAAAATTGGTGTGGTAGTCTTCCGGTGCTCATCTTGCAGACATGGCCAAACCACTGTAACATGTACTGCTGGGCTTCCATTTTAATGATCGGCTACTGTTGACATTGCTCCCGGATGTTGTTTGAGATTCGGATGCTCTGTGGTGACATCTTTATGTCTGTGCGTTTGGTATCGGACGTCATATAAACAAAGGAAGGGATAAAGAAGAGGTGATGGAATATGATCGTTGCTAAAACAAACATTTGTAAAATGGGACATTTGCACTCGTACAAGAAAGAAAAAAAAGGAAACGAAATAAAAGGAGAGAAAAAAAAAAGAAAACAGAATTCGCACTTTATAAGATTTAGATAGACAAATTTAGTTTTGAAACATTTATTTTTGATTACAGTTTAAAAAAAAGAAGGACAAACAAGAACAAAAATAAATAAATAAGCGGATAATTGCCCAGACACCTTAATAAGTGTTTCAGTTTCAATTATTTCTTGAAAATATTATTTTGGTTGTTTACAATTAAATAGAGAAAATAGAAGCAAGTAAGCAATTAACCAACCAATTAGAAAAATATCAACAATCAGCATTATCAACATCAGCAACATTAACATCACTAAAAACAACAACAGCAATTTAAATATAGAAAGGAGGGTTTGAAATCTTATACAACAACAATTTAACAAATTGTAAGCGGTATACCTATAATTATTGTATCTGTGTAAAGAAATAATAAAACCGAGAAAAATATATGGGGAAATATAACATTTTTTTTTATAGAAACTGAAATACCATGTGAATAAGTTTGAAAAGAAAACTATAAAAATATATAAATTACATGAAATTAAACACTATAATTAATGTATAAATAATTGTAGTAAAACAAGAATAGAAAAAGGTTTTAATTGTTGGCTGCTATGCAGAAACTAGGAAATTGAGCGTTGATATTTCCAGTTGATGGATCGTCGCGCAACTCATCAACGCTATTCAGTTTCAGAAAAAAATCCTGTTTAGTGTAGCACTGATTTCATTAAATCATTTGCACATTTGGATGTAAAGTGTGTGTTTGTATGTGTGTATGTGCATATTCGAATACTTCGGAAGTTCGCCTCGCAAATTCGGGTTTGATTCCAATGTGTAGCATCAAACGTCGTCTACCATAGAGCCTCAGATCGACGTAAAACCTTAGAAGAAACAATCCAGGATTTCAGCAAATGGACTCTTGTCTCGCATTAATTTCGTGATCCTAAGTTATGTTATACTGAGGAGCCCTATATATATATATAT
>NC_068985.1:122807335-122808198 GCF_001194135.2 Octopus bimaculoides
ACACACACACACACACACACACACACACACACACACACACACACACACACACACACACACACACACATATATACACACACATGTCCGTTAAGCGGAAACGTCTTTGAGTAGGCATATAAGAGGTCCTATTTTATCATGTCTGCTGCAGCCCAATGATTACCAACTGCAATAAGTGTTTTATGGGGTTGTACCGAGCTGTGCCGATATGATGTAGGATAAATATAGTAATAATGATAATAACAATAATCCACGGATGGAATTTATAATTATGTTAATGCATCGCTACATGCGTTTCCACAAATCACACATTTCTTACTACCATAGTCCGTATTCCTGTGATGATTGCAGTGCAGTTCGTAGCATCCATGGAGATTGGGAGAAATCATAGTTCAGGCGTTCTTTTCATCAGGTGATATGACACTAATGGCGGAAGCAGCGAATATATAACCGGGGGATGTTTATCTATTTTCATCAATCAAATGGTGGATTGGGTTACGTGGGCACTGCCCGCAAACCGCAATCCACCGATTACATACAGAACTGCCCACTAATTGGCAGGAAGGAATGGATGGTGGTGGAGAGATCGTAAGGATGTGTATGTGGTTTGTGGAAATGCGCGTAGCGATGCATTAAAATATTTATAAATTCTATCCATGAATTATTATTATTATTATCATTATTATTATTATTATTATTATTATTATTATTATTATTATTATTATCATTATTATTATTATTATTATTATTATTATTATTATATACATATAGATGCAGACGTAGCTGTGTGGTAAGTAGCTTGCTTACCAACTACATGATTCCGGGTTCAGTCCCACTGCGTGGCACCTTGGGCAAGTGTCTACTAT
>NC_068985.1:122810687-122811728 GCF_001194135.2 Octopus bimaculoides
TATATATATATATATATATGGATGAATGAATTGATAGATGGATGGATAGCTAGATAGGCTGGTGGTTAGATAAAGACGAAAGTTTGAGATAAACAGTGAGAAGTAATCTACTCCTTCAACTCAATCAGGATTCGAAGTATTGCTCTGACGAAACATTCCCTTGTTTTCTTAATCTTCGTTCTTTTCCTTTTCTGCTTCGTCATGGTAATCCCCTTTACCATTTATTCCCTCAGTATCCCCAGAATCATTCGTCATTATGTTCATCTCGCCAACAGTTGCCACCACTGTAAAAGTCATATTAAATAAAGCGCAGTCCATTGTTTTCATGACTTTATGAGAGTGTAAGTATTCGCTGTGTCAAAAGTATGTTGCAGGCCGATAATAATGAAAGAAATTTCGTACAAAATGGAAATATGAAAGTACGTAAGTAAACTTCTGAACTAAAAGGGGGCCGGCCAGACATAATAAAGCAACCAACGAAACGTTTTTATATCTAACTTTAAACTCAGCAAATGCTTCGTGATCCTATTCATTATTAGCGCAAAACAAATCATGGCTATTATCAACTTGAATGTATCAAATGTCAGAACGGAGTTAGATCGATTGATACTAATTACACAAGAAACACTTCTTCAAAATTATGGCCTTCATCATTGTACTTGGTTTTGCTGTAGTTGTAATGAAGATACGAAGCTCACTGAAGATTCGAGTGGTGAAGATGGATAAGTATAGAGAATGCATAATTATCACTGCAAACAGACATGTTTTCTCAAGACAAACATCTTTTGGAAACGATCTATTATTGGGCGTATGCAATGGTATGAAAGTGATAATAATAATAGTAATAATAACGTTGATTCTTTCTAATGTTTGGTACAAGGCCAACAAGGAAGAAGAAGAAGAAGAAGAAGAAGAAGAAGAAGAAGAAGAAGAAGAAGAAGAAGAAGAAGAAGAAACAACAAAAGCTATAAAACAAATGAAATCCAAACTAAAACTAGAACAGCAACGGACCATGATAAAACGATGGCAAGAAAAGCCCCT
>NC_068985.1:122812440-122814822 GCF_001194135.2 Octopus bimaculoides
GACCTGGAAATAGAGGTAACTCGAATGTGGAATCTAAAAACAGAAACAATTCCTATCATAGTAGGTGCCTTAGGTATAATAAAAAAAAAAATTCAGACAAATACATAGCAAAAACGCCAGGACTTACAAATATATATAACATACTGAAAATTGCACTACTGGGCACTGCACGCATCCTACGCAAAACACTTTCAATACAGTAACCACAAGAACATCACAGCAAACCACAACACATACCCAAGGCACACAGAGCTGCGCTCCGTGGTGAAGTGAAAGCACGTTATAGAAATAAAACTACTGAATAATAATGATAATAATAATAATAATAATAATAATAATAATAATAGTAATAATAATAATACTTTCAAATTTTGCCACAAGGGGGAGGGGACAAGTCGATTACATCGATCCCCCAATGTTTCACTGGTACTTAATTTCTCTATCCAGAAAGGATGAAAGGCACAGTCGAACTCAGCAGAATTTGAACTAAGAACGTAGCGACGGGCGAAATACTGCTAAGCATTTCGTCCAGTGCGCTAACAATTCTGCTAGCTCACCGCCTTCATAATAATAATAATAATAATAATAATAATAATAATAATAATAATAATAATAATCTTTCTTTAGTGGCCACAAAGGCCGAACACAAACCAAAAAGGGGCAGTATAAAATAAGGAACGAGTGGGACTTAGCATAAAAATACGTGTATACAATAAAAACTATAAAAGTTAAAAACATAATTTTAACAATAAAACTCTTTAAAAGGGGATCGTACCACCCAGGACTAACCAAAAAACCCCACACATCCTAGTTCCCCCGACCACCAAAGGTACCTCAGAAAGGCACCTCTCCTCTTCAACCCCGCTGGCTTAAAAGTGTTTGTTCGGAGTAGGCTCGTCCACACGGTCCATCCTCGCCACATTCACCGACCTTTCAACGAAAATACTGGGGAAATCATTTCTCTTTCCACCCTCAGTCTCCATTTCAAGTTCCTCTTGAAATAGGTCTATGAGAGCTTGGCCGAAGAGAAAAGTATCTGTCCTCAGCCATTTAACCTCGCCCACCACACTACCTCTTCCACCATAGCCACCAGACAAGAAAACTGCCTACCCTTCCCGGCTGAAAGAAGGTGACGGGGTAATCCTCACGCTGGTCTCTGTTAATAATCGGATACGACCTACACATCTCAACAGCTGTTCGACAAAGTGGCACTAGTCGGAAATGCCCAGACGTTGCTCTAGTGCATGTAAAACGGATTCACCGTCCTGCACACATCTCGGGAAAGTCTGACTGACAGCACACCCGTTATTGTAGATCTTGTATCGAACTGGCAGATCCTCCCATTTCCGGAAATTATCTGTAGGCCCCTTCTCGAAGGGAGCCCGGGAAAGACCGACACCCAGGGCTTCCCCGAAGATGTCATCGCTCCTGCCCGCCACTAATCTCCTATAGAACTCCAGCTGCATTGACTAACTGACAGAGAACTGCGATCGCTTGCCCACACTCCAGTTACCAGGCGCTCTTTCTCAGTCTACGCTGGATACTTGGCTGTAGATCCGTCAACGACACAATTTACTGAAAATCCTATCTGACAAAAGGCGAGTACAACTGCTTAGAGTCAAGCAGAGGCTGGAGATGTCGCTGCCTCAGCGCATGTCCGCGCATCATTAGCTTCGGCATGCACAATCCTACATTCAAACAAATAGTCTGACAAACGAAAAACGTCCCTTCCACAGAAAGCAGAACAGACGTACCAGCTTGATCAGCCACGAAGTAAGGCAAGGGTTGACTGTCAGGCGATAGTATTCGCCACCTCCGTTGGCTTTCCGCACTAGCACAAAATTTGGTGACTCTTTGGTTCACTATTGTGTAAGTTTTCTTCTAGGAGTGAGGTGGGGTGTTATGATAATGTTGGTGATGTTGGTCGTTGTAGCGGTGGTTGTGCTGATGGTTGTGGAATTGGTGGGGGTTGATGTTTTGTCAATGTATCCGAGGGAGTTTTTAAACTCCAGAAAAAAGAGTTTAGTCAATGCCCTTATCAAAGGCGTTTCCTGCTGCAAGCTTGGAATTCCTCTTTTGCCGAATAGCTACATGCCACAACCTTCGTAAACCGTCACGGCTGGAAGGCATTACAAAGGGGATCAACCCCCGTCCCGTCCAAAAGCCTACATTGCAGGTTTCGCTCAGGATATATTTTTTGTTTACGGAAATGACTAACCATGAGATTTTTCTTCCCTCCAGTTGTTGAGAGGTATGTGTATCCGGCCACTGGTGTCTGACATATCGCTTATGCAGCTATGCTTTTATAGGTGGTAAACCAATGGTCGCTCTCTGGCCGGCCATAACAAACAACCTCCTATATATATATATATATATATATAT
>NC_068985.1:122814998-122825850 GCF_001194135.2 Octopus bimaculoides
TTTGTAAGTGTGTTTGTGTGTATGTGTGTGTATACATATATATATATATGTATAGACATACTATTGTCATCATAAGAATTTTATAATCGTTCGAGAACCTGAAACAACTCTTTTTTTGGAGCAGTGAATCTCGAAATACATGTCTACAGGGGATGTGGGTTCGAGTCTCACAGACAGATTTTGACTTTTTCCATCCCAAAGAGTTTTACAAGCCAATTTTTACACGCTGTTATGTATAGCTTTCTATATGCTATGTAACAAACAGAAATGTATACAACATATCTGTAAATACAGAAGAAATGGATAGGAAAAAGAGGGATTGAGCAAACAACTTGAAATGAAACATGATTGGCTATTTCATTTTTCATCGGTAATATCGATCCATGACGATAATGAAAACATTTTAATTTCCACACACGATTTCAAACCAAAATAACTTACCAAACAAATGCAAATAAGGAATGCTTGATAAACGTCTGTGATGCAATGTAAAACCTTTCGGAGACCAGAAAACCGGGTTTCAATTTTCAGTTAGGAAAACCAAAAAATCGGAAAAAATCATTTACTCCCTTTACTTCATTAACATCACTGGTAAATTTTTCTAACGCATGAACATCACAAATTAACTTAAATTTACTTAAATGTACTTATATTCCCGGGCGATTGCTGCAGTATGCACATGGTGTACTGAAATTAAAATACAGACATTGTTCTTTCTAAATGATATATGAGAATGTTGTCATTGTGTTATTGATTTTGATTAAGTCGATGTAAATGCAAGGAAAAAGAAGAAAGAAGAGAACGAAGGCAGCATCATGCCACAGCAGACGTTCATAAGCCGAATTACTTATGATCAAGGTTAGCTATTTTGTTTTGATACGTTAAATATTATATTGTATTGGCTGAAATACAAGTCACGTTGCACCTGTGTGTGTATGTGTTCGAGAGAAAGAGAGAGAGGGAGAGGAAGAAGGAGAGGGAGAAGAGAGGAGAGGAAGGAAGGGGTGAGAAAGAGGGATAGAGAAAGAAAGGAAGGAGGAGGGAAGGAGAGGAAGGAAGAGAGAGAGAGAGAGAGAGAGAGCGAAATAAAGGAAGAGGGAGAGAAAGAATAACGGGGGGGGGGGAAGATAAATAGGCAGGGAGAGGCAAAGATATATAGATAGATATAGGGAGAAAGAAAAGCAGAGCCGGACAGAAAGATAGATGGGAAAATATAGTACCTAGGAAGAACTATCACCGTATATGAAAATTATAGTTTGTAGTATAGGCGCAGGCGTAGCTGTGTAGTAAAGAAACTTGCTTACCAACCACATGGTTCCGGATTCAGTCCCTCTGCGTCGCACTTTGGGCAAGTATCTCCTACTATAGACTCGGGCCGACCAAAGCCCTGTGAGTGGATTGGGCAGACAGAAACGGAAAGAAGCCCGTCGTATATGTATGTGTCTGTGTTTGTCCCCCTACCATCGCTTGACAACCGATGCTGGTGTGTTTATGTCCTCGTAACTTAGCGTTTCGGCAAAAAAAGACCAATGGAATAAGTACTAGTCTTACAAAGTCCTGGGGTCGATATGTTCGATTAAAACCCCTTAAGGTGGTGCTCCAGCATGGCCGCAATCAAATGACTGAAACAAATAAAAGAATGAAAAATAAGAAATAGAGCATAAAATGTATAATCTGTAGTATTAAAAGGTGTCGGACTAACATATCATTGTTATTTTTTAGAGAAAAATGTTACAAGTATTTTAATTTCGACACTACGTTCTGAGTTCGAGTCTCTGAGTTTATCTGTTTCTTTATCCTTCCGGGTTCGGTAAAATATAAGTACCCGTCGAGTACTGGAATCAATTTAATCAGTTATGTCCTCTCGCAAAATATGCAGCCTTGTTCCACTTATAAATCCTATTTTATGGAGTAGGAATTGAAATATTGTGTGATGCTAAATGCTAAAATATGTAATATTTATCTCCACTTAAAAGTGAATGTTGTGTTAGAAGACAAAATACTGTACTATTTACCATGAGAAAATATCTCTTATGGACTTGTGGTGCATTTAAGCATTTTTGCGTATATCACCAGGGGGAGATAATCATCAGCTATCGCTTCCGAACATTGCCAGATCACGTGATATCGGACTTTCTTCGCTTTGTTAATAGCAGATGTCCAAAGATGGAGATAGCAGTTATTCCCCCGCTAACGATATAAATAGAATCACATCGTCAATAGCGGACGATTATCTCCCGCTAGCAGTATAAACACGAGTATTTTATATGCATCACAAGTCTATATGAGAGGTTCTCTTATAGTAAAGAACGGAATATTTTGTGTTCTGACACAACATTCACTTTTAAGCGGGGAGAGATACTACCTTTTGGTATTAATACTGCTTCATCTGCTAATTAATTATATGCTAGAAAATGTTTTTCAAAAGAATTTAGGGAGCGTAATTTTTAAATGGAGGTAATTTTCAACATTTGCGGCATAGACAATAATATTGGTTTCAAACTTTAGCAATTTTAGTGGTAGGGGTATGTCGACCATATCGACTCCAGTGCTCAGCTGGTAATTAATTTATCAACTCCCCAAAGGATGAAAGGCCAACTTGACCCTGGTGATATTTGGACTCAGAACGTAAAGTCGGAAGAAATTCGACCAAATATTTTGTCCTGTGTGGTAACGACTCTGCTAGCTTGCTGCCTTAATACATAGACATTAATATTAGGGTTTCGAGTTTCTCCAAATGGCTTCGGTTGGAAAAAATCTGTCGTTCTTCAACATAAGGTGTGTTTTAATAAAATGTAATGAGGTTGATTTTGTAAAACAAATGCTATTCGCCATTTTAAAAATGTTCGTAGCTAAAACAATTTCTGTTTCACTTTATGCCTTATTCAAAGGAGCTGTGTGTAAAACAGATATTTTGGTAAAATGTACGTTTGGGAACCTATAACAAAATCTCTTCAAACTACACTCAGTCATCCTAAAGAAAGGAATGACATAATAGATAATGTCCTTAATATACCTGCTAAACAAAACAATGTTTGTGGCTCGAACGTGTTTTAATCCTGCGCTCCTCTATCAAAGTTTCTCTGAGTCTAAACAACATCAACATTTTACAAGATTACAACGGTTTGACGTGGTGGACGCAGACGTCGTGTAAGTTTTTAGCTACCAGCTAGACATAGCTGCAACTCGGTTTCGCTTTTTAGTTGCTGCTATTTATATTCACTTACGTCACTAATACTCTTTCGACATCAAATGCTATCACTTCTTGCCTTCTATAAATTCATGTTTTTGTGGTATCTAAGAAATAATCAATATTGATCGAGCAATATAGATCATTGACTGATGTGTACAACCAGCTAAAGACATATTTGAAGATTTGAAGCTATAAATACTATTTAAGGCATTGATTCAAATGCAATTAAATCTGTAGCGCGAGAATGTCTTACTACTTGCTGACTTCTCATTCAACGATGATTTCTAGTTCTTAGTTTGAACATTTTAGAACGACAAGAGCAGTGGATTGGAAGAATTGTTGGCACGTTGAAGAAAATATCTCACAGTAGAATTCATTCTCGGCCTTTATGTTCTGTATTCAAATCCTGCTGAAGTCCACAATACATTTCATTCTTCCGAGGGCGATAAAATAAAATACATGAGAAGTACTGGGATTGATTTTTAACGACGAAAACCTTATCCCATATTTCCTTTTTTCATATATACGCAGAGCTAGTCTAAATTCCATCTGGTAATAGTACACAGCATCTGGACAAGATCTGTATATATCTATATTCAACTACATGTCTCCAGTTATTTAACTCACACACACACACACACACACACACACACACACACACACACACACACACACACACACACACACACACACATATATATATATTTGTACACACAACGGACGTATTCTTCCTTAGTAGCCGATTTCTAGTGCTCTGATCACGTTCATATATTGAACGAATTCCTTCAGTTGATCTATGTAATAACTGAAGAAAGTTTGCTGTAAGGAATGTATTTCCTATTATATATTATGCAATTATCTGAAACGTACGTATTCAATGATTTCAAACTAACATTATTTGGTTTGACTTCATTATTATAATCTTTGAGGTTTACATTAACAACTGTAAACAGATATATAATATAGGCTGTTCCAGATAATGACCTAGGTGTCTCAGTGTAAGAGTTGTGTGAGCTGGTGGAGGAGGGGCGGGAAATATATTAAATTTCCGGTCGAGGTGCAGTCGAATTTATAGACCCATGTGTATTATTGGAGTCTAAACAAATAGCAGTGTGAAAATAAAAAAATCAGTAAGTACAAACAAGTCTTAAATCTTGTATATAGAGGAATTTTTTTTTTATATACCCAGGCCTATTATCCATTTTTTTAGGAGGGGTAGCCACAACAAGACACACACAAGGCATTCTATTCATTTCCCAGTGCAAAGGGGCAAGCCAAGTTCTATGCTCTGGCCAAGGCATAGAACGTAACTCCCAATATCAGTAGCGGGGCCCGACAGCATATGCTGGTTTACCCCCGACGCATCATGCTAGTTCCGTACCCCTTTGAGCAACATCAAATTCACTCATCTGTCTACAAACACTCTCCAAGCTTTCCTATCATTTATAAACTCTCTTACCTCTCTCTCTCACTCCAACATCTCTAACCACCAAAGCTTTCCTCACTCCATCCATCCACACAAACCACCGTGGTCTGCCTCTGGTTTTGCTGCTTATCACTTCTACTTTCACCACTTACCATCCGCTCCTCATCCATCCTCTCCATGTGACCAAACCACCTCAACATTCGTCTATCCATTTTAGTTGTTAGTTTTTCCCTCATTCCTGCTCGCCTTCGCATCTCCTCATTCCTCATCCTGTCCATCCATGGTCCTCAAACATCTCATCTAAACACATTTAGTCGCCTCCTTTCCGCATTTCTCAGCCCCCACGTCTATGCGCCATATAACATTGTCGGCACAATCACACCCTCATACACACCTCTTTTGGCTTTCATACTTAACCTTTTACCTCTCAGCATACTTTTCACAACTCCTAGTATGTTACTCCCCTCCCTCACTCTATATCCCACTTCCTCCCCCCATCCACCGTCATATGTGATCCCATAAACTTAAAAACACTCACCTCCCTTAGCATCTCACCATTTATACTCTCATCCAACCTACCAGCCATTCCATCTTTGGAATATCTGTAAGAGGAGGAAACTGATAATGAATGTAGTAGCTAAGAGGTATTGAAATTATATATTTATTGTATCTTTTAGTCAGGCAGACCGGCAGTGCCTGTGCAGAATTACAAAATCACCGAAAGACGTGGAAGGTATACTCAAGTAGGGGGCCTGGCTCCAATGCTTACAGTAAAGTAGAATCTGCTAAGGCAGGGGTTCCCAACCTCTTTCGTACTGCTGTTTCCTTGGCACCCAGGCCACATTACTAGTACCTCATCTCGCTACCACAAACGTAGACCATTTTCTGCAGTAAATTCAAAACAACAATATTTCACAAATATAACTTAACCTAATTAACCCATTATTTTATTTGCATTTATATTCGTCGCTCCTTCTTGGCAATCCCATTTTCGCCCCACTTTTCTTCAACGGCCCACTGAATCTTCCCAACCCTCGGGGCGGGCAGTACCACCCACTTTGGGAACCACTGTGCTAAAGTCATCCAAGGACCAACTAGTAGTGTTAATACTAACAGTAGATTCAGTTTACTGACCAGGGATTTAGTCTTCGCCTTAAAATAGTCGTATATAAGGTTAAAAGGAAAGGAATTGTCGTGGAATCTCTTTGATCTCAGTTACTGGGAAGATATTTTGGGAGATTTTCTGAATAGATTTTGCCATTATCTCACACCATCTGTCTTCCCGGAAAGCTGATGTTGCTTTGGACTGGACAGAAGAACAACGAATATGATTTGAACTGAACGAAATTTCATTGAGAAATGTATTGGAAAGAAAACTTGATCATTAAGAAGTCGTTATCTTAGAATTGCTTTTGACACAGTTTATAGGAGGCTCTTCATATTGTATTGGAAAAGATTGGCTTCCCGCCCAAATTTGTTGTTACTTTGAAATAGTTCGATGATGTTACAAAATTAAGAGTAGACTTCGCCTATAAACTGTCATCTCCAATTAGTGTTAAAAATAGCATGAAATAAGACATCTCTGTCCGAGCAGTTTTCATTGCTTACATTTTCAAATACAGAACTGTGATATTGATGTATGTATTCGTCATCGCACAAATTCGAATAAAAGGGAATTCGAAGTAAGAAATGAGAAGAATTATCTTCCTATACACCACGAGACAAACCTCTCCCTTTCAACATAAAATAAAATTTCAGTATGTTCTTTATCTATTTTTAGAAAACCAATGCCTTCATTTATTACCTTACACTTATAAGAACTTGTTTCATCAACCTAGCAAAATATCTCGTTCGATTGATTAGGTCGTATAGAGCAAAACGTACGGTTACCTGTGACTAATCATTTCATGTTTAAATTTCATATACATATGTATGTACGTATGTATGTATGTATATATGTATGTATGTACGTGTGTTTGTGTGTGTATGTATGTGTGTGTATGTATGTGTTTGTGTATATATATATATATATTTATGAGTGTATATATATATATATATATATACATATATATTATATTATATTTATATATACATATATACACACATATATATATATATATTAAAAGGGGCAGGCCGGTTTATGGGGCTACCCTGGATTTCTCGCTCATAAGGGGTTTAGCCTTACGATGTATCTTCAGACCATAAACACTGCTGGCCTAAGACCTCTTCAAAATATGGAGGGGAAACTGTCTCGCTATGAAGGTAAACACTAGGTGCTTATCTCCTCTTGTCAGTGGCCATTGAACTTCGACTGCACAACCATCTTGCTGTCCCCAAATGACCATGAAGGTAAACGATTGTCTCCCTTCAGCCTTGACTGTAGCGCTGCGTTACGGATTCCAAAGGGCTAGTAGGAATTTGTTAAAATGCAATCATGGCCCGAAAATCTCCGTCCTGCAGTTCAGGATTCTCTCTCCCATGATCGAATCTTTTAGGATTCTCGCGCATTTGGCAATACATAACTTGCAACGTCCCGTTCTGTTGATGTAGGGGCCTGGGTTCTCGAGTATTTTCCATGCGATCGAGTATGGTATCCCTTCGTCTCTTAGTTGCCAGATATGGCTGGCCAGCGATGTCACGTATCTCCGTTCCGGGACTCCGAAGGAGGAGAAATGATTGCAAAGACGCTGTTTGACGGAATTCCCAGTGCACCCCTCGTATTTCTGTAGGCGTGTGATGTCGCTGATGTCGCCTGTGGTGTTGTCGCTGAGGCTGGGTTTGCTGCTGTTGGTATTGGCATCGATGGGGGTGGTAGTAGTGTCGGTAATATTTTCGTGCCTGCGCGTGTTGCCTGTGCTGCAGTCGTTGTTGTAGCTACTGGTGCTGGCGTTGCTGTTGTGGCTGTTGTTGTTGTCGCTGCTGCTGGCGCTAGCGCCGGTGTTCTTACTGTTGATGGAGACGGGGTTGCTGGTGTTGTTGGAGCCGGGACTACTGCTGTTGGCGATGGAGGCGACGGCAATGCTATCGTTACCGCCAGTTATGGAGGAAGCGCTGTTGCTGTTGATAATGTTGTTGCTGCTGTTGTTGCTGTGATATTCACAAGTGGAACTGGAATTGTTGCTTCTGCTACTACTACTATAATGGCTGACAGATCTGGCATCGTGGTCGTTGGGGAAGCTATTAGTAAGGCTGGTGTTGGTGGCGATGCTGCTGCTGTTGGCGATGCCGCTGCTGTTTGTGATGGCGCTGCTGTTGTTGTTAGTGATGTTGCCATCCAATGTGGCGGTGGTGGCTATGGTGGTGCTGCCATCCAATGTCGCGGTGGTGATAATGGTGGCTGTGTTACTGGCTGTTTCCATGCCTGCAGTTGCTATTGCTTTTTTCGTTGTTAATGGCATGTCCTGCATGTCCTGCATGTCCTTTGTTTTCGCAGCGGCCTCCTACCGGGTAACTGCTTCGAATCCTGCATGAACATCCCGCCTCTTCTTGTGTCTTAGGGGAACTTACTAGGATACTCTATGGGGATACTTTTGGGGTGTGAAGATATGCAGTAAGGCTAAGCCCATTATGAGCAAGAAACCCAGGGTGACCCCACAAATCGGCCTCCCCCATTTTAATATTAACTGCTCTATAACTTAGAGTGTGCTTCTCCAGATTTATGTATTCCTACAAACGATTTCTCTCTCTTATTCTTTTACCTCCTCTTCTCACACTATTCTATCCTATTACTCCGTTACTCTCCCTCCCTCACTCCTCCTCCCTTGCTCACGTGGCTCCCACGTGACCATCAGCCATCTTTCTTCTTCTCCGTTGTAGCTGGAACAAGGAAGACGTGTTCTTGTTTGTCTCCTGTCCTAGCTTGATTTACGCGTTCGCCACCACAACCTCGTTTAGGCTTAGCAGCCCTTCCTGTTTGTTTTCACTGTCCTGTTTGTGTTACCTATTTTGGCACTTCCAAGATCCCAAATTTGATTTAATTTGCTTTGCGGGAGCAACTGTTTTATCGAAAGCGTGTATTGTTGTTAAATATTCGAGAATAGAAAAACAGCCAACAACTCATGAAGGGTCATTCTTTATTTTGTTTGTTTTGTTTTCCATTTGTGTCTTTCGTTGTTCGAAAGAATAGTTCATGTTCCACGTACTCGTGCTTCATACTTTTTTGTTGTACACGTTTCATGACTCCTGTGCCCTCATAGGAGAACTTTATTTTTCAATATCACCCTGTATTCTTCTGATCTCGTCTTTTTTGACTAGCTTTTTGAATTCTGATTTTGTAATTTTGTATTCAGAAAATTTTGGACCTTTTCCTTTCCTTATCCTTTGTTTGTTTCTAATCGCTTGTTTTGTTTCATTAGACACCTGTATAGACTGATTTGGTTTGATTTTTGATATTTTCTTGACGCAGATACCTGTTTTCCCTTGTTGATATTTTCAAAGAGAATTTCTGAGTCTGGTATTTTCGAGGAAGGGAAAATGATTTTGAAAATCAAAATGGAATTGTGAAACGTTAGGGTTCTTTAATATTTTAGGTCGTATTTTGGATTAGTATTTTCTTTCTTTGGACAGGAGAAGCTTATTCAAATTTTTGCTCCAACTAATTGGTGATGTGAAATGTCTGGAACGTTGAGTGTCATGCTATCAGGAAGTTGCTGGCAAACTGACGGTTTTCTTATTAATATAAACTCGGCTTAAGGCGTCGGGCTCGCAGAATCTTTAGCACGTCTTTATGCTCTGAGTTCAAATTCCATCTAGGTCGACTTTGCCTTTCATCCTTTCATCCTTGTGCCAAAATTTGAAATCAATATAAAATTGGTTATTTTTGTGTATTTCCATCAAGTGAGGTCCAGGTTTGGAAGCTTTTCTTTTGAAACATAGCGTTTGTTATATCCAGGTGATTTCTGATGCACAAGTTTGCAAGTATTTAACCACGTGAGTTTTCATTGCCAATAGTATGTTTGCCTACTGCGAAAGGACTTATGTAAGTTGCCAAGCTTGCTGCTGAATTCACCCATTATAAAAAGGTGATATCTAAGGGGAATATCAACTATCGCTTGAATGCTGTCGTAAAGTTCAAGAATGTCTTCTGCTGCTTGCACTGAAGTAGAAAAGTAGTACTGAATGAAAAGTTTAGAGAACTTGCCTTTTAAGCTTAGAACTTCTAGTCTATCAGAGATTGATTCATAACAGTCAATAAGTAGTAAACATGATCTGTTAACAAGAAAGCCAACACCATTTAATCTGGAAGCTTCATTGCTTGAAAAGAAGATTTTGTGGTCAGTATTCTCATATATCTCAATTTTTTTATTCTTCCACCTTCGTTTCAGAGAAAATAATGATATCTCAATTCCCATCCTGGATTACATGAAGCAAATTTTCTAGAGCATGAGAGTTAAGATCATTTATTGTTCTTCTGTTGTATGTGCGGATGATGAATGTCCTGTTATGTTTTGTTTTTCCATTAATCGTATGTGGCACTCAAGTTCGAAGTTGCTAGAGTAAACATTTGGTCGCTTCTCTCACGACAGACCGAGGCTGCTGATGTGCCCCCACCCTATCGTCTGTGGAGGGTCCGGAGGTGGCTCACTTCTGATCTCAATCTATGTTGTTAAATATAAGGGCAAAGGTTACTTTCTCGAGTCATGCCGACTCACGAGGGCCAACTTCTCGGTTTCCATTGTATATAAATTCCCCACCTGGAGGATCCATCGTAGGATTACTCATTCTTGCTAGCCGAGTGGACTAGAGCAACGTGAAATGAAGTGTTTTGCTTAAGAACAAATCGCGTCACCTGGTCAAAGAATCGAAATTGCAACCTTACGATCATGAGTCCAACACCCTAACCACTAAACCACGCGCCTCCATCTATGTTATTGGACATACCTCATGCTAGTTTAATCAGCCATTCTTTTCCGTCTTGGCTTAGGGCACGCTGGAAGAGGGTATCAATTTTTGAGTTTTCCTTCGCCTAATCTGGTTGCTTCCACCGCAGATAAGCGTCTCAATCTACCCTTACAAAACATATTTAAACGATAGATGGGACCCTGGCAGGTAATTCTGTTCCAGCTTAGACAGGACCTGGGAGTGTTGGTGATTAAGTGGTAAGTTCATGCTCCCCACAATATCTCGAACACTTGAAATCTCGCTAGCGGATGTAGTTGTATGTCATATACATACATACATACATACATACATACATACATACATACATACATACATACATACATATATATATA
>NC_068985.1:122826278-122827220 GCF_001194135.2 Octopus bimaculoides
TATATAATAAAGGATAAATTCTTTATAAGAATTTATCAAGTAGTCAGTGTGAAAAAATCTCATAATGAAAAAAATAATGAAAAGAATTTCATAATGAAAAAAATTCATCATTTTTTTCATAAATATATATAAATAATTTATATAAAGGGCATTAACTGTGGGAATGCAGCTTTCAAAATGTATCTCTTAAAAACATTTAACTTAACGGTAAACCACTGGTTTCTCAATCAAATACAGAAAAACTGTGAAGTAACCTGTATTCTTTTGTTCATCAGTACACGTATGGTCGAGATACATAAAAATAAACAAGAATCAACATACCACGATGTAACCACCACAGTACGATGACTTCTGTTCATATGTGTGTGTGTGCGTGTGTGTATGTGTGTGTGTGTACCTTGTACATAAATATCTATACTTTTATACATAATTTCAAATATAAATTCCATGACACACAATTCTTTTTAAGAGTACATATACCCACGCAAAAACAGACAGACAGACAGACAGACAGACACATACGCGCACACACACGCAGAGAAACAGAGTCATGAATCAGAATTTTGATTACAAAATGTAAGAAAGTAGACTACAAAGTATGTAGGAGATTATTAGTTTCATATTTATTGAGTTAGACATTGTCTGTAACACTACAGGAGACGGAAACTATAAGAAGCTAGGACAAAGAGAAGCATCAGCTATTTCCTCACATATATGCTTCCATACATACATACATACACTCATATCCGTTGCAGGTATCCGGAATTAATCACCAATTTGCCTTGGTTTAGAGTCAGACAACATACACTGTTATATTTGTAGCCGTTATAAATATAATTATGATATATAATAATCATTAATATATATTTGTTCCTGTTCCTACCTACCTACCTATCTACCTATCTACCTATCTACCTATCTACATGTATATATATATATATA
>NC_068985.1:122833033-122835688 GCF_001194135.2 Octopus bimaculoides
GGACGTTAAACGATGATGATGATGATGATGATGATGATATATATATATATATATATATATAAATAATACAGAATGGGACAAGAACGCAAAACATCCAGACAGTTAGGTGATACAAGAAAGGGACAAAACATCCAGATAGACGATACAAAGAAAACACGGACAGGTCATTCGGAGTTTTCTTTCCCAAGTCGAGATCCAGATTATCCTTGCAATTTCGCCTGGTTATTCTCGATATTGCTCCAATCTGGCCACCCCCAAGGAAAAACTAAGCTAAGAGCATTAAATTCCTTGGAAGAAAGCAGCGAATGTATAGAAAAACAAGGACAGAAAAAGAAATGAACGATGTTACACAAATACAATAAAAATAATAACAGGATATAACAACAGATGTCTTTCGACTAAGGACGAATTAAATTAAGCTGAAGTATATGGAAATAAAGCCTTACGGCAGGGATAAAAGATTTCATAGGCACAGGGAGGAATAACGATGTTGCAAGATACCGCACGAGTGGAAATATATATGAAAGAAGGTTTGAAAATGCAATTTTAAAGATGCTTATTCACTTGACCGGTTTCAGTTCTTTAGAAAAAGATTGTCAAAGTAAAATGTAAAGCTTTGTATGAGCTTTGTTGTGTTAAGTACTGGTTATCACAAAAGTATTAAAATACAGATATACATTCTTTGATAATAAAAAGAAAATGTTAAAAACAGTTTACAAGAAAGTATCTAAGAAAGTAACCAGAACGGGACTCCATAAAGTATTATGAGTTCAATAAAAATCACGTTTGTTTGGTAGTATATATATACACAGAAGGAGATATATTTAAGAATTTACAAAAGATTGTAGAGGAATAACTGACCTGTCTTTCTGACATTTTGTCTTGTGTGTAGCTGAGGAATGTTTGCTAAACATTCCTTGGCTACACACTTAACACAACAAAGCTCATACAAAGCTTTATATTTTACTTTTGACAATCTTTTTCTAAAAGAGTGAAACCGGTCAAGTGAATAAACATCTTTAAAATTGCATTTTCAAACCTTATATATATATATATATATATATATATATATATGTACTTGCAAATGGACGCGTGGCGTTCGATAATATAATAATACAAATGATATGTGAGCATATGCATATATAGATGCATATCCGGGTACAGAACATCAAAAAAACATGGACAAAAAAGGAACGGGAACAGAAACAAAGCACAAAAAACGAACTTTTTTTACGGACAACAGATGAACACATAGGAAAACAGACAAGCCACGTATGGAACTTTTCCTTCATCAGCTGCCTCTATTCTAAACTAGGCGTTTCGAAGATGAGGCAGAACGTACTCTTAGAATAGCTCTTCCCGCAAAGCAAATTAAATGAAACCTGCTTTGCGGAGGATTCCAAAGTGGGAAACAAAATCTAAGACTGGGAAAACTAAACAGTGAAAACAACGTTGAGGGCGATTAAGCCGAAGGAGATGAGATTCTGAACGCTGTGATGTGACGAACTTGAGCAAAGAGAGATAGCAGTTCGTGTTGCCTTTATGCTGGCCGAATGGAGAAAGGAAGGAGTGACCACAGGTCACGTGTGATCAACGATGAGTGGTAGAGAGAGGAAAAGGGAGGAAGTTGAACATAGGTGAGCGACCAGAGACAGGAAGGAAGCGTAAGAGAGATATATAGCAGTGAAGGGGAGAAGCACGGACAACAGAAGGAAGAAGAACGAGAGGGGGAGATAGGTAAGAAGAAATAAAGATAGATAGATAGATAGATAGATAGATAGGTAGGTAGATAGATAGATAGATAGGTAAATAGATAGATAGGTAAATAGATGGATAGATAGACAGAAAGATAGAGTGTGCGTCAGAAATATAAAGATAAAACTTACTTGCAAATGGACGCGTGGCGTTCGATAATATAATAATAAAAATGATATGTGAGCATATGCAGTCATGAATTTGTGTTGCAAGATTCCTGATGTGAAACCGTATGTTGAAATAGATATTGTTGTATTTCGGGACGGTCACTTTCTTTTGCCAAATCTAAACACGCTCTATAATCGTTGTTCACTTGTCTATTACTGTTCTTATTTTAACTTATATCCATTGTCCAGAAATCTTTCGACATACATCTGTGACCTCTTCAGCGACACTTTCCATCCTCGTGTGTGTTCCTGCTCCGCTGACTCCATTCTGTTCTTCTGTGATGTGTATCCCTATATGCGCACGCATTTGCATGTTTGTGTGTGTGTGTGTACATGTGTGTGTCTCCTCTTCTGCTCTTCCCCCACCGCCACCAACCCCATCGTCCGAACACCTCACCCACCTGGGAGCAGTGCAGATGTAAGCCGAAACGATCGTCGTGCTAAATAAAACATACTGTACATTCTGTCTTCCCTATCAATTATTTAAACGTGCACCGAGGAATTGCTTACGTAGATCTTGCGAGCAACGTGCAGTACCGCGGATAACGCCAGGTAGCCGTATGTGGTGAACGTGCTCTCAAAGCATACAGCTAGGGACATACCCAAAACAAGGTTTGGATACTACATTTTGAAGTCTCCTATCTATCTAAACTTTAATTTTAAAACACACACACACTAAAACACACACACACAAACATACACACACACACACACACACACACACACATACATA
>NC_068985.1:122835698-122836984 GCF_001194135.2 Octopus bimaculoides
CACACACACACTAAAACACACACACACAAACATACACACACACACACACACACACACATACATACACACACACACTAGAGTGTACCAGTCGTCAATAACGACGGAGTTATTGGTGAAAAACATACCCCATAAAAGTCGATAATTTGAGGATGAAGAAGTAAATAAAAATATCAAAGTTACGAGAATTTATGTTTATTACTCCCAAAATACTATAAAAGTATGATTCACTGCAGAAGATCACGAAGAACAACATTTCTTGTGTCCCTAATTCTAATCTAGATCAGGTTATTTCACTGCGTAGACTACAGGTACTGCGGTAGACCGCATGCTAAAGTAGCATCGAAGTTTCTTATGACTTGCGATGCCGAGTGAATCATCTGAATCTATGAACATTCAAACATGACGCAGTGAATATAGCAGAATGATCTTCCTAATACAAAAAGTAAACAACAAACCAGCAAGTAAGTAAGTGGAGGTTCGTTTGAAACTTTAGAGAGAAAGATTTTTATTAGTCTATGCGGAAAAAGAATCAATCAACCTTAAGTGTCATTGTACTATAGTATGGCAGCAACTTGCCTCAAAAGAACTGTTCAGGCTACGATAACAATGAGGAAATTTCTTATAAATGTTACGATGCACGGCAAATCTTTAATATTTTTGAATATTATAAAATCAGTTTAGCATTATGAAAGCAGAATGAACATTCAAATACAGAAGACAAACAACTAAACTGAGACGCTACTGCAGTAAGAAAGTAGAAACGCTGTCGGTTAATTCAGAGAACTTCAAACAGTTTCATTGAGCGGAATAAGACAAGTACAAAAAATAAACAGACCGACTCCACCTCGCGTCGAATGATTTGGAAAATAACAGCTTCAAACGCTAGATTGTTACACACAAAAATGTATATATACAAAGACACGTAGCGTATTGTATATATCGATATATGTGTATGTAGGTGCGTATGCATATAACAAGGGAAGTCTTAGACAACAATTAACGGTAACTCAAAAACAGATATAAATAACCCAATTTCGTCAACTAAATTGTATTTCAGGTTTGCACAATAGAGAGCTCGTAAAACTTGAAGACGTTTGCCTGGGGTCATCAAGATTTAAAAAAATAAAGTCTCGTGACTTATAAGAAAGCTGGATAACACTAAAAACATATAGAGCATTCACAATAAAAAAGAGTTGTCGGTTAGAAACAGAAGCACAACACACACATGCAAGCGCACACGCGTGCATACACACACACACACACACACACACACAAACACACACAGA
>NC_068985.1:122837063-122838826 GCF_001194135.2 Octopus bimaculoides
CACACACACACACACACACACACACACGAAACAGCGACGAAGAAGAATTAATTTGTATTTATTTCTATTTGTTTAATTAAAAGCGCAGGAAAGTGAGAAAGTGAGAAAAACTAAATAACGAAATGACGGTATACATGTATTCATAAAAGAATTAATGCAAAAATGCAAGGAAGTGTGTAACGCAGATTGATAAATAGACAAGTAACTTAATACAAAAGTTGTCTTTAAAGTAATTTCCTTCAGCTGTTTTAAAGGTTTCAGCTAAATGTAACACTTTTATCATCTATGCGACAGACTGGCGTGTGTATATTTATTTGCAGTTACATTTGTCGCTTTCTTTAGTGAGAATAAATGCTGTCGACATAAGTGCTATGTACATATCCAGTAATATGACACCTCATGCTGTTCAGAGGAAGAACTGAAACAAACGTCATGCATGCATATACGTTGAATGTTTGCAAGTTGTAGGGATTTATTTTGCTGAAAGTTTACATCTCAAGTTACTCTGCGATCATTTCAACATCTCATGTGTGGAATAGGATGACGATTTGATCACTATAAAAAATCATCTACGAATGTATGCGACACGTTTTGACTTTTAGTGAAGCTTCTTCGTTCAGTTCTCGTGAGAAAAGAAAAGAAACAGTCCAAAACAAACTCAGGATATTGTATTCCCACGTGAACAATAATACACAGTCGGAAAATTCAGTGATCAGAAAAATAATCCATTTAGATTAATTAGCACTGCATCTTGAAAAAAATGTATGATTTTTCCGGAAAATAGAGAAACATATTCCCAAATTAAGATTCTTGTTTCTATATTTGAAACTCATCTTAGATCATTTTGCTAGGCTGCAACATTTTTGAATCAATGAGCAATTTAAAAAAAAAGTATCTGAGTATAAGTCGATGTGATCTCACACACACACACACATTCATATATATATATATATATATATATATATATATATATACATATATGACTATGTCTGCGACCGTAGGGGGTTTTGTCTCCCTTATCAGCTTATTAAGATAGTGCATTTTGACTCTTCTTCTAGCAGTGATGTCTTTAAATCTGCCTCTAGGTTGTTAAATTACTAAGTCACACATATTATTTATAGTTTTCACTTCTACCGTTTTTCAAATCAGCACATGTTTTCAACAGTTGACGAGGTGAGTTGAGCTTAACCTTGATACAGTAAGAGCCACTGATGAGAATTAAGATGCTCTGCATCAAAATTCGAAATTTCTAGTGATATGGCTATGTCTACGACCGTAAGGAACTTTGTCTCCCCTGTCAGCTTATTAAAATAGTGCTGTTGTGGTTAATGAGTAGTTTTGATTCTTATTCCGCCGAGGTCGACTTTGCCTTTCATCCTTTCGGAGTTAGGAGTACTGGGATCGATCTAATCGACAAGCCCCCTCCCACCAAAAAATTCGGGCCATGTGCCTAGAGCAAAATAGAATAATTTTCAATGTTTTACGTTTAAATATCTCTCGATATATTTAATCTCTTCCTCGGTTTTTTAACCTACCCTTATATTCTTCGATGTTTTATATATTCAGAATTTTAGACATCTCTCATTACTTTGGTGATTCACAAGATGAAACGAAGAATAACTATGGAAAGTAATTTAACTTCCAGTTAAAATATAATTCGTATGACATACCTCTTTGGAAACTGACATTGGGATATTGCTTTTCAAATCTATATTTGTTTAAAAAATTCCGTTTTAAACATACACACAGGCACGGACATATAT
>NC_068985.1:122840562-122845040 GCF_001194135.2 Octopus bimaculoides
TTATTATTATTATTATTATTATTATTATTATTATTATTATTATTATTATTATTATTATTATTATCATCACACCCTTTTATTTGTTCATTATTATTCATGTTATCTATTTATTCATTATTCATTTTACATTACGAGTTATGAACAATGCTGTGGATGGTTTTAGTTTTCCCCAAACCAATTACTAATTCATTACATTCCTGTTGTCAAAAATAGTAGGGTTGCTAAATTCGATGCGAAATAACTATTTTAAGGGACTTCATTGAAGAGCATTGAATTTCGACATTGTTTGGCAACACGAATCAAAGACATGTATGCACACAAGTACACATTATATATCCGAATATTTCTGTATCGATGTGCCCAGTTCTGATGCTTGAATAAGCTTTATTTTACAAGCAGGGGAACGGCGTGCCAAAATACTACAACGACACACAGAAAAACTTACAGTGTGCTGAGTGTGTATGTGTGTGTGTGTGTGTGTGTGTGTGTGTGTGTGTGTGTGTGTGTGGTGTGTGTGTGTGCGCATTCTGTCATCCTCTCTACCCCTCTCCCTCGCTCTCTTTCTCTCTCTATTCATGTCTCCCCCTCTCTCTCTCTCTATATATATATATATATCTATATATATCTATATCTATATCTATATCGATCTATCTATATATATATATATATCTCTATATATATAGCAAACTCCCAGAAATATAGAAGGCTATATGAGACATTATGCGCTGTCAGTGGTTAAATATCTGACGTTGATGAACTAAGATTTTTCTATCTAATATGAGTGACAAATAAGTAGAGGGAAGCAGAGAAAGACACAAAGAGAGAGAGAGAGAGAGAGAGAGAGAGATAAAGAGAGAGAGAGGGCGGGGGGCGGAGAGGGAGAGAGCGAGAGACAGAGATGGATCGTTATGCATCTTGTCCTCTTCAACGACGGCGTACTTCCAGAATTGCTGCCTCATTTTTCTGAAAAATTTATTGTTAATACCAGATGGTTTGACAGTTCACAACGGTTGACGTCATTATATGAGAGCCAATCAATAGAAAATACGAACTGCTGTGTAAACTAATGACAGGCTGAATAATAGATTTGATAACATTCAAATGTGTTCTACTATTTCTCTTACATATTCAGTGTATTGATTCATTTGCTGTTTCTCTCTTTTTTGTTGTCGGTGTCGTTGTCTCTGCTGTTGTTATCTATAACCAGTTTAACCTTGATGAAGCAAAGCTATGACCAACAGCGCTCCACAATTGACCTATGTATTTCTCTGACATCTGGTACCATGGGTTTTTTTTTTGAAGACTATGATGTTATTTGAAAGAGATTTTGCTACTGTATCTAGCAGCTCTGATTATCACTTACAGACCCCCTAATTGGTTTGCAGTTGTTGATACTCTTGCTCCAATTTATATTTGGTTAGCAACTAACACTAAAACTTCAACAAAATACGCAGCAGTTTCACTTTCAGTTGTATTTTATTCTCTTCATTTGCTGATGCCATCTCGAAAAGGAAACATGACTCGATTTACCATTATTTTACTCCAAACTGAAAAGCTCTGCCGTTATCTCAAAGAACATATGGCTATCCTAATTATATGTAGAACGTTAAGAGCTGTTAAATTTACACCAAGTGTTCAGAGATGTTACATACGTATATTTTCAAAATTAGAAATTAGAAAAAAACAAAAAAACCCAAACATCCGGACAACTAAACTACTGTTTTCTGTTTGTCGCCTTGTATAATGTAAATGTTTCGAATATTTTATTTAAGAAACTTATTTATTTCACTTGTTAGCCAACATATTTCATTCAAGTTTCCAATACTGAGATCTAATGAGTCACAGATACATTGGGACCTGTTTATTTCACGCAGGTTTCCAACACTAAACTACTATTGAGAAAAATATCACGTAAATTTTGACTTCTGTTCGAGAAAGGATATTAATATAATTCCTATTTCCATGTCCAATATACCAAGGCACTGATTTATTTGATGAATTATTTTCGAATAGGAAAGGATAAAAAAAAAAGGAAAAGAGAAAAAGGCGAAATCAGTATTGTCAATAAGATGTCTAAAGAGTTAAAAATTAATAGGATAAATAAACAATAAATAAGCAAACATGACATCCCTTGAAATAGCATCTCGCACTTTCAAGTGAAAATACGTACTTTATCAAAATAGCTTTATAGAAAAATAATATTAACTTAATCTTGAAAATAACTTTATTCTACTATAGGAATACCGAAAACTTTTTGTTTTACATGTGTAAATTGAATCCTAGATTTAACTGGGTCTACATCCCATTTTAGAAATAATTTATTTCTCTTTATCCGTTAAGATGAAATGTAGGAGTCACTTGAATCCATAGGCAGTCCTGTCCGTTGTAATAAGTATGGAAGTTACTCGTTTTGATAGAGCCTTGAATGAGAGGCAGAGACAAAGTCGTTGAATATATATTCACCCTTAAAACTGAGTTCGATGCTTATAGTTGCTACATTTTTATTTCTCAATTTACATTTTATGCCCTGGTTCAAAAGTTTATTTTTCAAGTTCATAGTACTGTATATGGTTCAATTTTAAAATCACAATTAATTATTGGAAAATTGACTTCAAATGTGATATTACCTTGGTAGGACATGTGAAAATTAATCAAGTATTTCCTAAGGATGCAGGACATAGAAAAGGTTAGGAACCACCGATTTAAAAACGTCTAATGAAGTGTGTATGAATTTCAAATAAAATATTAGTTTCAAATTTTTGGTACAAAGCAAGTAATTTTTAGTGGGAGGAGGCTAGACGGTTACATCGAACCCAATACTGGAAAGTAAATTTGACCTCGGCTCAATTTCTACTCAGAACGTAAAGAGCAGGAAAAAATGCTGTTAAGCTTTTTGTCTGTCACGCCTACAGTTCTGTCAGCTCGCTGCCTTAATTTTAAATATAATAATTGTTTCAAATTTTGACACAAAGCCAGCAATTTGAACTGCATCGAATTTAGTATTGAACTGATACGTTATTTCTTAGACAGCCGAAAGCATGTATAGTAAAGTTGGGATTTGAATTCATTACGTAGAGAGTCGGAAGAAATGCCGGAAGAAGATTTTGTCAGCTCACCGTGTTAATAATCATTTCTACTATAGGCATAAGGCCCGAAGTTTTGGGGGAAGGGCTAGTCACTTACAATGACCCCAGTGATCAACTGGTACTTATTCTATCAACCCCGGAAGGATGAAAGGCAAAGACAACCGAAAGAAATAATACAAAGCATTTTGTCTGGTTTGCTAACGATTCTGCGAACTCGCTGCCTTTATTTCGAATAAAATACTAAAACTATTCAGTAATGGGAGACGTTTAAAGAGAATTCAACACCGTCAAGATGACAAAACACGATCTATTTGATTATCTTACATGTTTAATCTAAGTTTAGTTATGCTCTTTAACATTAATCTTTTGTTATGTATCTTTAAGCAAATAAGACTTTAAGTATTTAACTGATGTTAACTCATAAAACGAATTCGGAAATATTTTTATGTATGGACATGTTATTGAATATATATATATATATATATATATATATATATATATATATATATATATTCCCTCGACAATTTAAATATTACTCTATATTTAATAGATCAACCCTGAAGCTATCCTATTCCACCCTACCCAACTTCGAATCTATTACAGCAGCCTCTAATAAACAAAAACTTACTCTCTACTATCAAAACTCACACTATAACAACACTAAATATACGAACGCCCAACATGTACACAGCTCCAGCATTGAACTCCATAGATTAGACCACAACCGTAACCCAACCCATCCTACTAGCACTACCTGGAATACTACCACAACTTCCACCACCCTTACAGATAGAATAATTAACAACGATAGCAATAATAATAATAATAATAATAATAATAATAATAATAATAATAATAATAATAATAATAATAATAATAAGAGTATTAATAACATTAATAATACTAATAACTTAGACCTTTATACTCCTTTCTCTATCCTCTGACGGTATTACCTCCTTCATTCCTGAAAATAACTCCCAAAATATACCCACTTTTAACTGCCGTCCTGGGTCCATCTGCCCCCTACAAACCCACCCATTGTAGAAGATCTAATGTTTAAGTGCACCGTCCTCAATACATTACATAATTTTACAGCCATATAAATAGGATAACCCATAACTTTTAAACAACGATATACCGCTCATCTCAATTCTTTTAGATACGAGAAACACAGTAAATTCACAACACACGCCAGTCACATACATCATCTCAAAAATATAAATATTCTCTACACTCTGTTATGGTCCATAATAGATTCAGGGTTTCCATATCAAGGTCAACGCTTAACCTGTAAGCTATGCCTTAAAGAGGCATTCAGCATATTGAAACACAACTCTTCAGCACTATATATATATATATATATATATATAAATATAAATATATATATATATA
>NC_068985.1:122845144-122848196 GCF_001194135.2 Octopus bimaculoides
GGAAATGAAACGCAACAGGCCTTTCCATTCTTCCCGAACGTTACACTAATACACTTGTTTGTTGTTCCTATACCTGTCTTCGTCTTTCGTTTTCTGTAAATTTGAACAGTAAAAATGGATTCGTGGTTAGGGCGGTAGAGCAGCAAAATATTGTGGTTTTCATCTCGGCTCTTTCTATTCAGAGTTCAAATATCACCTTTCACATCTCCGGCAAAGTCTACTTCAACGGTATTTGAACTCAAAATGTAAAGGGACATAACTAAAACTGTACGGAATTTCCCCCGATAATCTAGCAATTCTACCAAACCAAAAGCTTTGTAATAGTTTCTAACATAGGCTCAAGTCTTGACATGTTTTGGATAGGGAAGAACCGGTTATATTGACCCTCACTACTGGACCGGTTGTTTTATCGACTCCCGAAGGAGGAAAGGTAAAATTGCTCTCAACAAGATTTAAATTCAAAAAGTAGTGAGCAGGAAGTAATGTCAAAGAGCGACTTGAATAGCATTCTAATGATTCCCCTAAAATGTGATATAGTTTCCAGTTTAGGCACAATATCAGCAGTTTTTAGGGAAGGATTTTGTCGATTACATTGACCTTCACTGATACTTTATTTTATCGAACCGGAGAGGTAAAAGACGAGATTTGAACTTCGACTAGAAAGAGTCGGGTTAAATATATGCTTTCCCTACAATTTTGTAAGGCCAGTTCTGGAATTAGATATCAATAAACTGAATTGAATCGCGCCACTAACCTCTTTCAACTCTGTGGTAATCTTCAATTGCAGGTACATCATAGACAATTAGATAAGACGAGGTCTTGGATTCCATTCCACTGCAAGGTGTCTTAGGCAAATGTAACTTTCTGTAGTCTTGAGTTTACTCAAACATTGTGAGTGAAAATGAATATAGAAAAACTGTAAAGTAAATCGTCGGATGTATTGTACCAGTAATTCAAAAGTACAGATTTGTCTAATAGTGTGTCTCGCTGATTCTGTTTGAAAATTACGTTAAGTGTCTGTGGGAGACTCAGCCACTTATATATATTCAATGAGCACCTGATTCAGTTGATCGAACAACTGAGTGCTCATCATTGATCAACAGAGAAATCATCATCACCATCGTCATCATCATCATCATCATCATCATCATCATCATCATCATCATCATCATCATCATCATCATCATCATCATCATCTTCATCGAGCTTCAATAGGTGCTATCGTCAAATGTTTTAGATTGTGTGTGGTTTCATCATTTCTTATTTTCAACTTACAACTTGTTGGGCGTTGTTGTTGCAGCACAACACCCGACACCAAGACATAAATTTGTAAGGAGTTTTCTGAATTTGATTCTTGTGTTTAGAACAAATTTTACAGAAACTGTCATGAGAGCAATCTCGCTTGATGAAATACAGGCATTCAAAGATCGAGTACACGGCATCTAATTATTATTGTCATCAAAAATGTAGCAAGCCAATACTTTTCCGACTGGTCTTCTACAGCCAACAGCGCTATTGCATATAAATCCATAATATAAACAGAAGCAAAGACCCTAGAGTGTTCAAATAATTTAAATAGAAAATTTAGTCAACTGCATAATTCGTTGTAAGGCATATATCAGTTTACTCCGCTATTTGCATTTGATATGAAGCTGACGGCTGCTTAAATAACTTACCTAAAGTCATAAATCTATGTCGATGTTGGGTTGTCAACTTATACATCATGCTTACAGAGATTATTTCCTTACTTTTATAAAAGTTATTAGCGACGACAACTCTTAGAACTCATCAAATAATTCTTTAAAAAATCGTTACAGAATTCACTAACGATAATGATTCTTACAGCCAAGTAAGAAATTTATATTATATTTGAGTTCCCAGTATAATCCTGACAAAATTCTAAAAGGCACCAGGAAAATTAATTACACGAGACCGTTAAATTCTGTTGCGTGCTATTATTTGTCAGAAATTAGTTGTGAAATTGAAAAGCTTACCAAAGGCTGTCTACGTAAAACTAAATGGAATGCTTAACAAAAGGATACAATAACGAAAGGAAATAGGAACAACAGTAAAATGAACAATGACACCGACAACATCTAGTCTCTGTCCTTCTATATCTGTCTGTCTGTTTGCTTGACTTTCTCTATGCCGGATCTCCGTCGTTCGGTGAGGATTCTGTTGTCTGATGAACTGAAATGCCTGTTTCTGAATTGCTGGCTAACTGGTTGAGTATTCTTCATAATTGGATAAACGTACTGCTATATTCCTGATGGGTAACTTCAACATCCCCAACATCAGGTGGCCTGAGGGCAACGTAACCCCAGGAATGACGCACAAAACGCGAAATCAAGCAGAATCTCTACTTGATCTTACGAAAATGCTTTTCATAGGGCAGATCATACTCATTCCAACTAGGCACTAAAATATGAAGGACTTCTGTCTTACAAACGATGTGGAAATTATCCACAACGTAAATATATCAACGAAAATATTCTCAGACCATAACATGATAGAACTGACAATGTATGGCCCAGAATTAACTGAAGATAAACTCATCACAGATGGCGCTCAAACCCTATCCAGCCTAAATTTCTATAAGGCTGACTGGAAGTCACTTGAAAAACAGATACTCCAGCACGACTGGTCTAAAAGCCTCTCTATGCAAGACATAGATATGAAACTCAACATATTCATGTCAATAATGCGAGCCATATGCATTAAATGTGTCCCAGAGAAGAGAGCCAATACTCACAATACATTCCGAGGCAGGAGAATACACATGCGGCGGAGAATAAAGATCTCGAATAGTTTAAACAGACACCTCAATGTCAGTGTGAAATCGAACCTGACAGAGGAACTCTTCGAGATAGAACAGAAACTCAAAATCTCCTACGAAAAAGAAAGAGAAGAAAGAGAAACTTGGACAGTCGAAAATATAAAAAGAAATCCTAAGCCTTCTGCACGTTGGCAAAGGAGTCTGCCCCAGTACGCTATAAGATAGGGCCACTATTTGGTAAAAATGGCTCACTAATTTCACTATATATATATATAT
>NC_068985.1:122849102-122856602 GCF_001194135.2 Octopus bimaculoides
TAATTGATGTATCAATACCAGCAAATGACGTTTCCCTAAAAGAAATAGAGAAACTTTCAAAATACAAAGACCTGGAAATAGAGGTAACTCGAATGTGGAATCTAAAAACAGAAACAATTCCTATCATAGTAGGTGCCTTAGGTATAATAAAAACATATTCAGACAAATACATAACAAAAACACCAGGACTTACAAATATTTATAACGTACAGAAAATTGCACTACTGGGCACTGCACACATCCTACGCAAAACACTTTCAATACAGTAACCATAAGAGCACCACAGCAAACCACAGCACATACCCAAGGCGCACAGAGCTGCGCTCGGTAGTGAAGTGAAAGCACGTTATAAAAATAAAACTACTGAACGATAATAATAATAATAATATTAATAATAATAATAATAAGGATTATCATGAAACAGCATTAGCATTACCTTTAATTCTTTTCTATATATTTATATACAGCTTCAAATAGATCTACATATGTTTTTACTGCATCGATTAGTGACCTTCATAACTAATACGGTTATGAAACTTGAATTGAAACGTGATTTGTTTTTTAAAAAAAGAGTATATAAGCCAAGAACTGAAGATATTCAAATGTTAAAACAAATTTCGATCGGGTAACTTAAAACAAAAAAATTGAATAAAAGGATCTTTTGTAGGATCATATGACCAATGTATAGAAAATCAGGGCATAAAAATGATGTTGATTAAATGTGAAAAGATCAGAAAAGGCCGAACACAATCCCTTCCTACTACATTGTCCGCATTCTATTTGGAATTAATTTTAATTAATTAAAACTTGTCTCTTTTATTGCTCTCGATCAGAAATGATGTAAGGATGTAATTTTAATTATATGACGTTCTTAGTACGACATTAATACTAATCTTATCAAATAACAGAAGACAATTGCCCAATGCATTACACTCAAGGATCAAAATTAGTTGCAAAGCAAATTTCTTCTTCCCATCCTCACAGCGACATATCTGAATGGATAAAAAACTCACGGAATACAATATCTGAGAACCCCCACCCCATGAAAAAGACGAAAATGAGATGGTTAGAGCTGGAATAACTTTGATCATAAGTCTGCTTAATTATAGCAAATTTGGGGTCAAACAATAACTTTCTGAGCAGTTACAACTATTTATATTTTTCTTTACTTAAAATACCTGAAGACCCAAAGACCATTTCTAAGCAATGAGTTTGGGGAAAGAGGAAATGACATTAATGACACAAAAATCTATACACGAGCGCCTATTTAAGAAAGCAATTAAGATGATAATAAAGCTATTGACAAATGATTTAAATAAAAATATTTAAATGTAAACGATTTGAATGAAAAAAAAAATGGTAATAAAAGACGTGATAAAAAAACTGATAACAGTAAAGTACGGTAATTGAGTTGACAATAAAGGAGCTAATAAAATGAAATAAAATAAGCTGTATAAAGTAAAACAAAGTCAAATTATTTACCCCACTTTTAATATTCTCGAGCGAGGCAAGTTATATAAGGAATCGATATCGAAAGTTGTTACTTAGCTTCAGGGTAAAACATGATGAAGCATTCAAATCACACCCCTCCCATATCTTATTAAAACTTAATGTGTATAGAACCATATAAACAGTAGGGGATGATGTGAAGGAACGCATAGAGATGACCCCTCTGGCTCTCAAAATGAGAGCCAAAAAGTTTAGTTTAACGTTATCGAATTCTAATTCTTAGCTCGTAGTTATCCATTCTGGCAGTTCTTTGCGTTTGATCGGCTCTAAGTTAGTTCTGATTTAAAGAATTGATAGCTTCGTTGATCGAACAACTACCAGCTCATCGTTGAAACCATCGAATTACCCATTAGCATTGCGAAAAATGATGATTTCTTTGTTAGTGTTTTGTAAGTTTCCACTTGAAGGAATGAACATCCTCTACGCTAACATGCTATCCAGTGAAAGATGTATTTGCATATGTGTATGTGTATGTGTGTGTGTGCGTGCTTGTGCATGTGTGTGTGTATGTGTGTGTGTGTGTGTGTGTGTGTGTGTGTGTGTGTGTGTGTGTGTGTGTGTGTGTGTGTGTGTGTGTGTGTGTGTGTGTGTGTGGTGATCTACTCTGCACTATGAAAGTAAAGGTGAGCACATCGAAATAACGAGAAAAGCTAACCACATGAATGTGCTAAAAATGGGACAGAAATGCATCTAAAAATAACACACACCTCTTAAAATAGAAAAGGATATGTAAGAAAATTTAACTCTATTTCTTCACTTAAACCGAGGGAATAACAACGGCTGTAATTTCCTTGATCATATATGCACTCGATCAGACAACGAGAATAATTGCACCTCTTGCATATTCCTTCATTCATCCATTCACCAGGACATTTGTTCCTCTAGCTAGAGGTTACTCCCTTTTCGACTTTACTGGGCATCATCGACCTTAGTTTCAAGAATTTAATTTAATAAAAAGCAAGCCCACCAATTCTCTAGGCCTTCGAGCTGGTAGAAGTGTTTTGAAGGTGGAATTTAACTCAGAAGGCAGAGAGCTAGAAACAGTTGCTACAGACCATTCTCGTATATATTCGTATAGGCCTCTCACTGAAGCCCGAAATCGGACAAAGCAAATAAAATTGAAATGAGACGATTAAGCATGGTTGTCTGGATGCTGACGAAACATTGAACCTGTTTTGGTGACAGTACATTTTAACACAGGAGTCAAGCGCGCACACGTACACACACAGGCGCGCACAAAATTATAAGCATATAAATATTCAGATAGAGATAGGGAGAAGGAGAGAAAGAGAGATGGAGGAGGGAAGGAGAGAATGACAGAAACATTAAAACGTCTTACGTAAGATAAATCAGCATCGAACCAGCGACGCCAAATAGGCAGCGACAAAACGGCCCCGCATAAAACATCTCATGTTGAAAAAAATTACAACTAGGAAATGAAAATAGGCCACGGATACAGCGAAGCAGGTGCATACTCCTTGTTATGCAGCCATACACATTACTGACAATAAACATTCCAGCTCAATAAATCAACAAATCAAGTGGATTTATCATTCAAATGTATTTCGATAAATTCATAATGAAGTTGAATATACAAACAGCTAAAACAAGCTTACAAGATTTAACTGTTTGACATGTCCGCATACCAATAAGAAAGAGAATCAAATGTTATCGCTGAAGCTCTTTGATTCTACGTTAGTAAACACGTTATCAGCCAACAATCTCTTAAAGGCAACAGCATTCCTTAAATTTCATTGGTCAAATTTCCTGGAGATCTAAAATATGCTTCAGCTTTAATGATGTTTGCAGTTCGAGTCAATAAAACTGAAACAAACATTAGAAAGAAAGAAAAGTACAATAAGAGGAAAGAAAAAGAAAAGAAAAGAAGGTATACTCAGGAAGAAGAACTTACTTAGAAATATGAAGACAATTGACAGTATGAAGACAATTTGAGAAGAACGTGAAGTAATGACTTGTTATATCGACAAACATAGGAGTTATTTTATTGAGGAAGGAGAAAATGGGCCTCTGACCCCAAGATATATAGGAAAATAGACTACACCGTCATGCTCGCTTGCCTGCACACACACACACACACACACACACACACACACACACACAGAAATATACACACATGCCTAAATATATACATATATATATACACATGTATGCACATACATACACGCAGACAAACACGACGCATACACACACAGGCTCACACACTACTTATACTATGTGAGTATATATATAATCCAAATAAGATAAAGAAATACTTCAAAGAATCTCAGCTCTCGCTCGCCAGCTTACGCAAGAGTTCAAAGAGAAAATTCACGTAATATTTGCGGTTTTTGACATTAGAGTGGCAGTTCATCAGACTTGTAAGACTGATTCTTTGATGCAATTCTGGTGTTACGTAAATTTTCACTTCGAATTTTGTGTGAACTGGCGTTGAAAACAGTGTTGGTACAGAAACAGTTGTAAGTAATCATCAAAGATGTGTTAAAGTATTTCTTTGTCTTATTATTATTCTTTGTCTTATTATTATTTTACTCTTCACTAAACCCACACAACGGTTTTGCTCTTGCGAAACCAGAATTTTCTGCACCTGAAGAATTTTGGTAATAGTCTGGGAGGCGACAATCTTGATAATCCAGGATTCGGGTTGAGTACTGCTTGGAAATATTCTATCATAATTAATCTTTATATTTTGTATCTTTTCATTTGTCTTGCTTGCTTACGTTCTGGTGCTTGCTGAATTTTCTTGAGAACAATCTTTTCTTAGTGGTCAGACCATAGGTGGTCTACTTCTAGCAAAATGGATGTCCACTTAGTGGTCATCCCTCTTATATGTATGTATATATATATATATATATATATATATATACATATAAATATATGTGTGTGTGTGTGTCTGTGTCTGTGTGAGCATGCACACGTGCTACACTCAGAAGAGATGTAGTTAAATTTTAGAACTCAGGGATGCTGACGAAAATCAACAATGTTTCAAACATTGTGAATAACTTCTTTTTTTAACTTATGTCGAAACTTCAAACTCCATCGTTATCTCAGCTTTCGAATCCTCTTTTAAAAGATTCAAGTGTGCAGTATTGTACCTACTTCTTCACAACTATTTACACCTTGTCTGTGTTATGAAATTGTTGTGTCCAAAAATTGTCTTTCATCGGAATAAACAGGTAGAAGTCAGAGGGCAACAGACCCAGGCTGTATGGCGTATAAGGACCACTGACTGGCTTAGTTTGCCGATTTCTTGATTTGATGACAAAGACGTGTCGTTGCCCTTTATCATGGTGAAGATGGATCGTTGTTTTTCAAATTGTTGTACAGGCTATTCCTTCTAATGACTTGTTTGAACGTTTTGAGTGTCACAATGTACCGCTCGCTACAGCCATGTTCCAGAAATTCGAGGAGAATGAGAGTTTCGTAATCCCCACAAACAGTTTCACTGACTTTCTCCGTCAATCGGTGGCTTTTGAACATTTTAGGCATCAGACAATAGGTATGACGCCATGCCAAGGACTTAGCCTTCGTCTCTGGATCAGAAAGACACAACCATGTTTCATTCTCTGACACTAGATCGAGAAAAAAACGTGTTTTCATCGGCTTCAAACGTTTCAAGTGGATCAGAACCGATGTCTACTCTTCTTCAAATCGGGTGTTAACAGCCGAGGTACACACTTTCCAATACCTAAAGGCTTTGTGAAAAGTATCCAGTTGAGCGGACACTTTGTTGTCTGTCCGTGCTGACCAGTTCGTCCACTTGCTGGCGATTCATGTCAAAAGTCGTAGGCTATGGTTTTCCACCGTGTAGCTTCTCTTCAGTGCAGGTTATTCAATCTGTTTGGGCACGTTTATCTTGTAATGGTGTCATCTTCGTAAATATCCTCTAGCCTTTTATGGATGTGGAATAGTCTGTCAAGAACTCATTGACAACACGTTGCTTCTGCTTGAAGCCTTTTATCTACTACAAAGAACAGGAAAAAGAGTTAGTATAGAGAAAAAATTACTCTAGCAACATGCAAAATTTGAATAACGTATGTCAGATAATAAAAAAAGGTTGTGATCACTTTATTACTCTCGGTAGAACTCTCGTATGTGTCTGTGAATGCATTTGTACCAGTGTGCACGGGAGTGTTTTTGTGTGTTCATCGAACGTAGAAAACTTATGCCGAAATTGAAGGACAAGAGTCCCTATGTAATGGGAGGAACAATGAAATAATTTGACAAATTGGCATGGTTCTGTACATCACCACACTTCCCCACGAACATAGAGTTTAGTTCAGCATAATTTCTCCTCAACTTTCAAAGAAACTTTTTTGTGTTGAAGGAAAAAGAATAGCATAAAAGTTTCTAAAAAGTTATAAAGAATGAAAGAGAATGTTAGAGGAAGATGTAGAGGGAGAGAGAGGTACATAAAGGGTGAAGTAGAGCGGTAGGAAGAGAAATTGTAGCAATTTTAATGTAATAAACCGATACAAAGTTAAGATAACTTTGTAGCGAATCACACTTGCTCATACGCATGCAAGTACTCTATGTATTTTCTAGGGAAAAAAATTAACGTGACAACCTTACAACGTATAATCCATCCGACAGATTTCAAATAGTGTCCACAAAGCTTAGGACCAACCTGAAGCAATGATAAAATGTAAAAGAAATACAATTGCAAAAGACCCATTACAGAGGGTTCGAACCCGAATGCTACTGATTGTGAGCCGAATTTTTATACCATTCAATCGCGTCTGCTTCTATAGTAACTCGTTGCACTTTCTGGACGTCTTTTACACATTTGTTTTAAATAACTTGATTCGTTAGAAGGAACTGTTTTTATGACCTTAGCAAGCTCTCAGTGAGTGATCATGTCAAAGCAGTATTAATAAAACGACTGCGCAGCCATTTTGTAGTGTGAGAGGATATTTAGACGTGCGTGGTAAACTTACATTAAACACAAATTTTTAGCAAGATTGTGGAAAGTAAATATTGTGGTTAGACTATGCCTTTTCTTCTCCGAGACCAGGAAAAAGAAGAACGGTTTGACTAATTTCAATGTCTTTTTAACACTTCATCAGGAGTTGGTAGCGTATTTTGTTAACCATAGTAAAAAATAGTATATATAAACCTGGGTAGAACATACTTCGTCTGTCTTGATTTACACAATAGTGTAAGTGATGGCAACGAGTATTAATTTGCTAGTTTATGAATGAATTAATTAATTAATTAATTAGTAGAACCACTATACAACGTTTTGTTTTGTAAAAAGATCTAAGAGAAATTTATGGGGAAGTGTTGCGGGTGAACAAACATTTTTCCACAGTGAACTTTAAAATGCTTTTATCTAGTAATTGATTCATTTACATCACTAATGCTTGCACTATTAAGCAAATTAAACTGCATCAGTTCAGTAGTATCAGAGTATATGTACTTTAAGTAGCTATGAAAAATTTTCCCTTCCGTAGTCAACAAAACGATAAAGCTCTAGTCGATGAAGAGTGACCATCATGACACTTTTATATACATATTTGTATCATCCAATGTGTCTATTTCATTTTTAAATTGCATGCTGGGATTTGATTGAGACTAAGCTGCAATTTTTTGCAAGCCGCGCTACAGGATAAGACGCCCCTGCAGTATCTACTGTTATACATGTGCATGTATAGGTGTGCATGTGATTATTTATGTATGTATACGTATGAATGAATGTGTGTGCTTCACTGTGGTGTTGCTATTTAGCCACGAGGAAATTTAGAGCATCGGGACTCATTCTATAGTGGGACTACAGTCTCCAATATGGTGTCTTCCATTTTCTTTGATATTGGTAGAATGGGATCTGTAATATATTTGGTTGCTTTTTCTTGCATGTCGAATGAAGTCATAATTGCTTCTCTCTGCGTGCGCGTATGCATGTGCATGTATATTGTTCACGAGAAGCGAAGATGCAACGTTGTAGAAATGTGTACAGTCGCAAGTTTGGCTTTG